>NW_019261024.1:0-1414 GCF_002742605.1 Olea europaea var. sylvestris | reverse complement strand
TGGATTGAACTCACCACTTCGTCGTGACGTACGAGGGATTTTGGCCATTTTTCGAAAGAATGAGCACTTGAATATTTGGAACGCTTGTAGAGTCACCGTACGAAGAATTGAGCGTAACTTTTGCACACAGTGTCCTTTTTGGGCCCATAAGTACTTTTTGGAAATGTAGCGACCATTTTGGATTGAACTTACCACTTCGTCGTGACGTACGAGGGATTTTGAGCATTTTTCGAAAGAATGAGCACTTGCGTATTTAGAACGCTTGGAGAGTCGACGGACGAAGAATTGAGCGTTACTTTTGCTCACGGTGTCTGTTTTGGGCCCATAAGTACTTTTTGGAAATGTAGCGACCATTTTGGATTGAACTTACCACTTCGTCGTGACGTACGAGGGATTTTGAGCATTTTTCGAAAGAATGAGCACTTGCATATTTGGCACGCTTGGAGAGTCGGCGGACGAGGAATTGCGCGTAACTTTTGCACACGGTGTCCGTTTTCGGCCCATAAGTACTTTTTGGAAATGTAGCGACCGTTTTGGATTGAACTCACCACTTCGTTGTGACGTACGAGGGATTTTGGCTATTTTTCGAAAGAATGAGCACTTGCATATTTGGCACGCTTGGAGAGTCGGCGGACAAACAATTGAGCATACCTTTTGCACACGGTGTCCGTTTTGGGCCCATAAGTACTTTTTGGAAATGTAGCGACCGTTTTGGATTGAACTCACCACTTCGTCGTGACGTACAAGGGATTTTTGCCATATTTCGAAAGAATGAGCACTTGCATATTTGGCACGCTTGGAGAGTCGGCGGACGAGGAATTGCGCGTAACTTTTGCACACGGCGTCCGTTTTGGGCCCATAAGTACTTTATGGAAATGTAGCGACCGTTTTCAATTGAACTCACCACTTCGTCGTGACGTACAAGGGATTTTTGCCATATTTCGAAAGAATGAGCACTTGCATATTTGGCACGCTTGGAGAGTCGGCGGACGAGGAATTGCGCGTAACTTTTGCACACGGCGTCCGTTTTGGGCCCATAAGTACTTTATGGAAATGTAGCGACCGTTTTCAATTGAACTCACCACTTCGTCGTGACGTACAAGGGATTTTTGCCATATTTCGAAAGAATGAGCACTTGCATATTTGGCACGCTTGGAGAGTCGGCGGACGAGGAATTGCGCGTAACTTTTGCACACGGCGTCCGTTTTGGGCCCATAAGTACTTTATGGAAATGTAGCGACCGTTTTGGATTGAACTAACCACTTCGTCGTGACGTACAAGGGATTTTTGCCATATTTCGAAAGAATGAGCACTTACATATTTGGAACGCCTGGAGAGTCGACGTACGAAGAATTGAGCTTAACTTTTGTACACGGTGTCCGTTTTGGGCCCATAAGTACTTTTTGGAAATGTA
>NW_019261023.1:0-1029 GCF_002742605.1 Olea europaea var. sylvestris | reverse complement strand
TTCCTGTCATTCACCCTTAGGAACCAGAGTTGTTGAGGGTGGACGCGGAGAGAATAAGGAGGCACATGCAGGAGGTGACAATGGGGAACTGCCGCACAGTTATCTTGGCAGGTGACGCACTGCAAAATCCTACAGGAGGTTAGTTCTATCGATATGCACCTCCAATCTCTGGTAATTTTGTTTGATTTTCTTTTCTTGAAATTTAAGTTTTAGATTGATTTGATCTGTTACTGAGGTGGCATTCTTTGTATTAATGTGGTATGATTTGTGATTTGTAATTTGGGCTTGATATTGTAATATAAGCTGTTATGGTGAGGAATCTAGTTGAAATACTGCAATAACATATTTTGATTCATGGATTTGGAACTGTACTCAGTGATGAAGAAAGGAAGGAAAAATAAAGTTGCCCCAAGTTCTGGGGGCAAATAGTTTTCTTGTACTATCATTTCCCCTCTTTAGACTTTGACTTTGTAATAACACTGCTAATTGATTATTTTTTGAGTACGAAAATATTAGATTTCGGGTTTGCCATTTTTTGGACACTGAAATATGTGTGAAAACTGCAGCATGCTTAATAAAGTTACGAGAGACTCAAAAAGCTTGGAATATACTCAAAGATGATCGAGCTCAAGGATATTATCATGAGAGCCACATATGCATTATATTGATTATACCTGATTAATTTGGAGAATCAAATTGTTAGCAAAGTAGGTACATGTTTTGTGTGAACAGTTGCTTATCATAGCGAGAGAGGGCACAGCTCGGTGTACACCCCCCGCACATGAGGGGAGGGGCCCACTCCCAATTAATGCGTTGGCCCTTAGAGACAGAGGGAAGGGAGGACACTACTGGGCTGTAGCTCAATAATGCCCAAGCCCATGTCCAGTAAAAGTCCCAAAAAAATATTTAAATATTTTAATTATAGTCAATTAGTCCACCACAATTTGTTTCTTATTTTATACTTGGTTATGTTATGATTTTTTAATTATGTTATGTTTATGGTTTTATACATTATATTTATGATTTTTA
>NW_019261022.1:0-1029 GCF_002742605.1 Olea europaea var. sylvestris | reverse complement strand
TAGTGCTATTGGAAATTTCAAATTAGGTGAAGAGTCACCAAAGTTACCAACCTCTCTAGGTAATTGGAGGGGTCAGCTTTCACTGAGCAATTCAGTGAGTGAAAACCCGGCTAAGCTCAACTTGGACTTTGGAAGTGGTGAATTTAGTGAAGTTGAGCTGAAAAAGATCGCGGCGGATGAGAGGCTTGCAGAAATTGCGTCATCAGACCCGAAACGTGCAAAGAGGTATGTGGCCAACGAATTATTTTTCTAAAGCATTCTCATGTACGTTAAAACATTAATTCTGGGAACATTCTACGCCTTTTATCATTTTGTCTCAGGATATTGGCTAATCGTCAGTCAGCTGCTCGTTCCAAGGAGCGGAAGGTGCGTTATATCTCGGAATTGGAACACAAGGTGCAAACTCTTCAAATGGAAGCGACCATGCTGTCATCCCAACTTACTGTTCTACAGGTGTGTAGTTGAGGACTGATGCAATTTCCTTTAGTTATTTCAGTTGATTTTAATCATTTGGTAATTGACACTTTTGTTTCTTTTCAGAAAGATCATACTGAGCTAACAGTTCAGAACAATGAATTGAGATTCCGCCTTCAATCTCTGCAGCAACAAGCCCAACTTAGAGATGGTATTCCATTTTCTTCCACAATTACATTTGTCTATATTTACCTGATATCTGAATGCACAAATTTCACCTAGATGCGCATGTGTTTGCAGAGTATACTTTTGCTGACGTATGAGCTACTTTCATAATTTTAAGTCTTTCTATGGTTATGTTATTAGCATCATCTTATCTGAGTTCTGATATGAGTGATAAAAGTTTATCTGTTGTCTTGATTTTTGTTCCCATGAAGGTACTTCTTATTTACCCTATCGGATGGATTATGCATGTGCTGCTTGATTTTGTTGTCTTTTTTTTTTTCTTTTGGTAGTTGGTCTTACTGAAATCACTTCAGCAAGAAAGCTGTGGAATGATATTATAATAAGAAACATTTTTTATTTCAGATGATGAAATAAAATAAAATCATTATT
>NW_019261021.1:0-1029 GCF_002742605.1 Olea europaea var. sylvestris | reverse complement strand
TTTTTTTTTTACCCATATAAAGTTAAATCACAAACATGATATGTGTTTACACGTAGAGGAATAACTATATTATGGAGATCTGTAAAGCAATTCTTGACATGAACATCATCAAATCATTCTAAAATTATTGCAATCCATGAAGTAGGGCAAGAATGTGTATGGTTGACATTCATGACCCATCATATTCAAGTATCATGCAGGTTAACTTCAACAAAAGATTGTCCAACAATTTTGCGTAAAGATAATGCTGCTTGTATTGCACAATTAAAAGGAGGTTTATATCAAAGGTAATAAGACGAAGCATATTTCTCTAAAATTCTTTCATATACATGAACTTTAAAAGAATGACAACGTCGATATCTAACAAATTCGCTCACAATGTAACTGATTTATTCACAAAAATATTGTCAACATCTACATTAAAGAAATTTTGGTTTGCAAGATTGGAATGCTTCAACTCAAAGATCTTCAGTAATTTTCATCAGGTGAAGTAGTTGTACTCTTTTTCCTTAATCTAGGTTTTGTCCCATCGGGTTTTTCTAGCAGAATTTTGATGAGGTATCATTTTCTTTATACCCCAAAATATTAACAATTAATAGTACTCTTCTTTCCTCTGTCTGATTTTTTCCACTGAATTTTTATTAAATAAGATTTTTAACGAGACAGCTATTGTACAAATAATCATCAAAGGGGGAGTGTTGTAAAATAATGAGATAATATTAACAATTATTTGGTGGTATCATGATACATAGATAAGTCTTATATAATTTAGAAGATTTATTTCATTCAAATTGTAACTCTTATTCTGGACCCTATAAATATGGGGCATTGGTTCTTAATAACGCCACTTGAGTTCTGAATCTTATATTCTATTCTCTTTTCGTAACAGATTCAAGGTTTGTTACTTTTTCTTCTACTTGTTATATTCATTCTCTTTTCATTTTTCTCTCTCTTCTTTATTGTTGCTCTTCATTCTCTACAAAAAAAAAAAAAAAAAAAAAAAAAAAAAAAAAAAAAAAAAAAAAAAAA
>NW_019261020.1:0-1029 GCF_002742605.1 Olea europaea var. sylvestris | reverse complement strand
GGAAAGGAGATGCCAAAGTATGGAGGATGGTTTAAATTTTCAAATTTCAACTTATCACAGATGACAAATTCCCCAATGGCATATGTCGCATAACAATGTTAATTCGAAACAAAAACACCACCAAAAAAAAGGTAGAAGAAGAAGGGCGCACACACGGGTAGCAATTACACAGAAATCAAAATTTGCCAAATTTGCACAATTACAACCTATAAAGTATAAACACACAGATCTAGAGGTCTTAAAAACACATAGATGCTCCTGTCTTCCACCTGGGCCTATTTTTCAAAAAAGAAAGTCCAAAGAAAAAAAATTATTTTTAAGTCCCAACAATGGCCTGTCTTCAACGTTTTCAACCTGCATTTCTTCTGTTGCTGCAACAATGGCGTCTACCAGAGACAACCAAAAAATTGGAGGCCTCAGAAAATCAAAGGCCCTAGGCGGCTGCCTAGTCTGCCTTGGGTCAAGGTCGGCCCTGTACGCCAAATCCAAAATCAAATTTAATCCTTCGATTCTTAGCTTCAACAATAGCCATGGGCTCTTGCTCCATCTCATAATCAGATTTCACCAAACCTTCAGCTTTCTCTCCCCCTTTGTTCTTCATTATGAGCTTCAACCCCAACTCCATCCTCTTCCACACTCACATTTTGATCTTCCTCATATTGGTATTGTAGGGTTTTCTCGTACTGTGACAACAACATTTCAACATTCTCATTAAAAAATTGATGTGGCCGTTTCAAGCCCCCCTTTGTTTTCTTCCACAAAAGGTGCATAAACAACCTTCAAATGTTTATGGTTCATCAAATTCGTTTCATACACATCTATTCAGTTGCTCATCAACTTCTGAGTTTGATGCATACTGTTTCGCGTGGGTAGTCGCTAACAATTAAAAGGGATCAGACGATTGTGTAATGGACAAACCTCTTGAGACAAAGTCCCAAAAAGGGGTATTTTATTGGCAATGACTTTACAATTGGAATTTAAACAAAAATGCCTCCAAGGGGAGCAAGCACACGAGTACTGAAAAGAAAT
>NW_019261019.1:0-1029 GCF_002742605.1 Olea europaea var. sylvestris | reverse complement strand
TTGTCCATCTTATAAATGGCCCAAAAATGTCAATTGTCATTATATTATGTTAGTCACAAAATTAATCCAACATGAAGATGAATCTATGACCTAGTCAAAATTCTATTTGATTAAGCAAAAGTGTTTTATTGGATAGAAGAATATTACATGGTTAAGGAAAAGCTCGTGATTGGTCGATAACTATTAAAGAGTTGTTTAATCATCTTAAACTCTTTTTCTCTAAAGAAAGTGGAAGTTACTTAATCGTTTCTTCTACCAAAGGAGGTTAAAAAGAGTTAATCATCTTGAACGCTTCTTAGTTTTTACCTATAAATAGGTGTATTGGCATGTAGTTTAAACAATTGGGTAGACGAGAAATTCTCATATTTTTATAAGAGAGTTTTTGAAAGAGAATTGCTATATTATACTAGTTATATATTGTGTGATTTATGAAAGTTTGTTTATTTGAATGAAAAGTGATATTCTATCACAACTTCTTCCCATCAGTGGTATCAGAGCCAAGAAAGAATAAAAAAAAGAGTAATAAAATCTTCATTTCCAATTCGATATGGCTTCCTCAACTAGTTTTTTCCAACCACAGCTACTAAGGCTGACAAAGGAGAATTGTGAGAATTGGACCATACAAATGAAGGTGCTCTTAGCATCCCAAAACCTATGGAAAATGGTGGAGAAAGGTTATACAGAACCTACATCTAAATCCGATGAAGACGTATTAAGTGCAACTGAAAAGGCAGCACTCAAGGAAGCATGGAAGAAAGATCAGAAGGCCCTGTATCTCATATATCAGACAGTAGATGAAGGAAATTTGAGAAGATTGCTTTTATTACAAACGCAAGAGAAGCATGGGATGTACTTCGAAATTCATTTCGAGGTATCGAAAAGACAATGAAAATTCATCTACAAATGCTGAAGAGCGAATTTGAAACATTGGAGATGCTTGATATCGAGTCAATCTTGGAGTATTTTACTCGAGTCCTCACTATAGTGAACAATATCAAGCGCAATGGAGAAAAGATCAAAGATTTGTAG
>NW_019261018.1:0-1029 GCF_002742605.1 Olea europaea var. sylvestris | reverse complement strand
AACTTTGTTCTCTTGTCCTTTTACTATGAAACCTTCTAGCTGTTCCATATATACTTCTTCGTTTAAATCACCATTCAGGAATGTAGTCTTAACATCCATTTGATATATTTATAAGTTGTACAAGTCTGCAATAGCAATTAAAACCCAAATAGAAGTAATTCTTGTTACTGGAGTATGTGTCAAAGAAATCAATTCCTTTTTTGTGACGATATCTTTTTGCAACCAGTCGAGCCTTGTATTTGTCTATTGAACCATCAGATCTTAACTTTCTTTTAAAGATCCATTTGCATCCTATTGGTTTAGTTCCCTTAGGAAGATCAACCAATTGCCAAGTATTATTATTCATAATAGATTCAATTTCACTATTTATAGCTTCCTTCCAGAATACGGATTCTGGACTAGTCACAACTTCTTTAAATGTTTGGGGCTCTTTCTCAATTACAAAAGAAATAAAGTCTGGACCAAAGGATTTAGCGACCTTTGCTCTTTTACTCCTTCTTGATTCAGGTTCTATATTGTTTTGAATAGCATTATCTCGTGTTCTCTTTTGAGTATTCTTAAGAATATATCTTTTATGAGGGAACACATCTTCAAAGAATTCAGCATCTCGAGATTCAAAAATTGTATTGACATGAATGTCACTTATATCAAATATTATGCACAAGAAATCTGTACGCACTACTATTTATGGCATATTCGATAAAAATGCAATCAATAGTTTTAGGACCTAACTTAATCCTTTTGGAAGGTGGAATAGCCACTTTAGCTAGGCACCCCCACACTTTTAAGTATTTATAGGAAGGCATTCTACCTTTCCATAACTCATAAGGTATCGAACCAGTTTTCTTATGGGGAACTCTATTCAGAATAAAGTTAGTAGTTAGCACTGCTTCCCCCCACAAGTTTTGTGATAATCCAGAACTTATAAGTATGGCACTAACCATGCCTTTTAGAGTTCTATTTTTCCTCTCAGCAATTCCATTTTGCTGCGAAGTATACGGGGCTGTTGTTTGGTGAATAATACCAAAC
>NW_019261017.1:0-1029 GCF_002742605.1 Olea europaea var. sylvestris | reverse complement strand
ACCCCGTTCCAATATGGTCTCCCACATCAGGGGCGGACCCACATGGGGTCATGTGGGGTCAAATGACCCCACAATTTTTTTTTCATTTTTTTTAAATTTTTTTGCTGCTGAAACAGTTATTTGGGTTTGGGGTTCCAAATTCCAATTAATTATCCACTCCAATCCATTAATCCTATGAATTTATTTTCATTAATGATACGTTGTTCGAAAAAAATTTCATTTTTGACCCCACAGTCCGAAGTCTCTGGGTCCGCCCCTGTCCCACATTATCGAATTTGGATATGAAAGAAATTTTTGTAAATGAAAAACTCATATTCCAAATGAATTTATGATAATTCATTTCTATTTATAGAAAATCCTCATTTCTTGGTGTCAAAATAGGATATGCGATAGAAAAATGGAAGATCTATTTTTTATTTTTTTCCGCCCCCTCACGTGATGATGGGATTCATGTGTTCAATATTCTAATATCTTTGTATGGATGACAGTTTATGGTGTTTGCCTGCTCGGATTCACGAGTATGCCCGTCACACATGCTAGATTTTCAACCCGGGGAGGCATTCATGGTTCGAAACATTGCTAACATGGTTCCTGCATACGATAAGGTCTCGTATTTTTTATGTCAAAATGCTAATATTTCTTATGCATCTTAGAAGCATGTTATGTTCAAAATATTAGACAGGATTGGACAATATGAAAAACAAGAATTTAGCTTGTTTTTCTTCTGTAACTATTGGGTCATCTTGATTGGATTGAATGTGTCTGTTGTAACAGATCAGATATTCTGGAGCTGGAGCAGCAATTGAATATGCTGTTCTGCACCTTAAGGTATAACAAGATTTCATTTCAGTGTTTTTATACTTTTTGGGACACCTCATCTAAAAGCTCGAAGTTATTTGAGAGTTGCATTCTCCTTGAATAACTTCTAGATGAGGTGATTGAACATGAGATTTTTGACTATGGAATGGTGGTTGTATAAGTGACCTTATGCATTAAACATTTCACAGGTGCAAGAAATTGTAGTCATTG
>NW_019261016.1:0-1029 GCF_002742605.1 Olea europaea var. sylvestris | reverse complement strand
ATACATGGGCCATAGGATGAGATTGATGGATAGATGCACGATGCCATGGAATACCTTAAACTTTTCATTTTCCTTTTGTTTTTTAAAAAAAAATTTGGTCTATAGAACTGGCTAAACCTTGCTCTGATACCACACTATAACGCCCCGACCCCTAGTGGACCGGAACGCTACTTACTTTACTTAGCTTAACCGGTGGTTTAGTAACAAGTGTATACGTTTTAGCGGAAGCTTACATCTTCGGATAATAATTTAAATAACAATACTTCAAATATTTTAAACAAAAACACTGAATCATTTTTCAAAACAACAAAATGTAATTTATTTGAAGAAAACATAACTTGTTCTCGCATTCTGCGTTATTCAAAACTTTAACGAAATAACATTGAAAAACATTTCATAAAAATAAATCCAAATCACTTATTCACCGGATTTCCATGGGCTCGTTGCATCACTCTCCATCTTCTCCTCCATCCATGCCCGAAGTAGAATTCCTTCAATCTGTAGAGATGGGATTAAATCCGTGAGTTGAAAAACTCAATAGATGTCATAGGTGCATTCGTGATCAAACTATACATTTCAAAACATTAACTTTATAACTTTTCATACATGCCGTACCTGGAGGCACCATTTGACATGAAGGGGTATGCCGTACCCGAGGGCACCATTTGACATACGAACATTTCTTCAACGTAGAGGGGTATGCCGTACTGGAGTACCATTTGACATACAACCATTAACATAGAGGGATATGCCGTACCGGAGTACCATTTGACATACAAACATTAACATGAATCGAAACTTATAACTTAATACGATTAAACACATTGCACCTCTACCTACCTTGATTGATGCTTTTGAAACTTTGAAAACTTGGATTGAAAACTTCGATGAAACTTGGACGTTGAAAGAAATGCACTTCTTGGATATTTGAAAACTGTTGAGAATCGATGCTTGAAAACACTTCTTAAACTTCTAGGAAAAATAGTTTCCCTCCCTCTCTTTTTCTCTCTTGGAAACTCTTTCTTTAGT
>NW_019261015.1:0-1029 GCF_002742605.1 Olea europaea var. sylvestris | reverse complement strand
GAACTAGGCAGCGAACACAACAAGATGATTGCCAAATCTTCTTCTTCATATTTTACCTCTAATGTCTCCAAATCAACAATGATCTTTTTGAATATAGCTAGATGATCTTCCAAAGATCTGCCTTCTGCCATGCAATTAGAATACAAACTCTGTTTTAGATGCAATTTTCTCATCAGACTTTTAGTCTGCACAATTGTTCCAGTTTTAACCACAACGCAGCTGCTGTCTTTTCCTGCGAAATGTACTGGAGAATATTGTTAGAGAGATGAAAATATATCCATGAAAGTGCCTTTGGATCTTTCCGTTGCTTCTCTTCTGTTGTCCAAGTTGTGGGCATCTTTTCAAATTCCAACAGCGCATCATCCAAATTCATTTGCGCCAATGCAGCTGACATCTTTACTTGCCACAAAAAAAAAAAAAATTCTTGTATTGCGATTCAAAAGCGAAATTTCATATTTCATGGCTGCCATCAATAATAGAGACCTCAAACAAAATTACAGCCATTAGTTCAAATTATGGTATTTGCAATATCTGGAATTGGAAGAAGAGTCTCCTATTTATAGGGGATGTCCCAAACCTTAGAAATAACCAGAAAGATGAAAATTAGATCAAAATATGTGTGAGACGTATATAAAGCAAAAAATTCGGATGACACTATCACTCATGAGGTGTCTAGCGACAGGTGAGCAATAGCCCTATTGCTCAAGCGAGAGCTTGACGACAGACGGGCGACATTTCTTTGCTTCCAAAAATTTGCCTGTTGCTCGAGCGACCATCTGGTGGTAGGCTAGCGAAAATTCGATGACTTTTCTTCTGGATTCATAATTTTGATATCTCCATGAAATAATTTGTGTATTACCTAGTGCATGAAATAACTATTCCAATCTAGCTCCGCTCCTCTTAGGGAGAATTTTTTTTGAAGAAAATCATTAGATATACATCAACTATGCTGCCGCAACAAGGCAATGAATAATGGCATGACGCAAGATTCAAGGACGAATCTTCTTCAATCTATAAGAATCATGTAAT
>NW_019261014.1:0-1029 GCF_002742605.1 Olea europaea var. sylvestris | reverse complement strand
ATCGCGCCGGGGCCAATTTTGTCAGTTTTCGCGACGGTGTCCGAATGGGCTAAAATTTGACAGACTGATCGAAAACAAAAATCTCGCCGGGACAATTTCGTCATTTTCCTCGACGGTGTCGGAATGTGCTAAAATTTGACAGACTGATCGGAAACAAAAATCGCGCCGGGGGTAATATCGTCATTTTTCACGACGGAGTCGAAATGGGCTAAAATTTGACAGATTGATCGGAAACAAAAATCGAGCCGGGGGCAATTTTGTCAGTTTTCGCGACGGTGTCCGAATGGGCTAAAATTTGACAGACTGATCGGAAACAAATTCGCGCCGGGGCAATTTCGTCATTTTTCGCGACAGTGTCGGAATGGGCTAAAATTTCACAAACTGATCGGAAACAAAAATCGCGACGGGGCCAATTTCGTTAGTTTTCGCGACGGAGTCAGAATGGGCTAAAATTTGACAGACTGATCGGAAACAAAAATCACGAGCGGGGGCAATTTCGTCATTTTTCGCGACAGCGTCGGAATGGGCTAAAATTTGACAGACTGATCGGAAACAAAAGTCGCGCCGGAGGCAATTTCGTCATTTTTCTCGACGGCGTCGGAATCGGCTAAAATTTGACAGACTGATCGGAAACAAAAGTCGCGCCGGAGGCAATTTCGTCATTTTTCGCGATGGAGTCGGAATGGGCTAAAATTTTACAGACTTATCGGAAACAAAAATCGCGCGCGGGGGCAATTTTGTCAGTTTTCGCGACGGTGTCGGAATGGGCTAAAATTTGACAGACTGATCGGAAACAAAAATCGCACCGGGGGCAATTTCGTCATTTTCCTCGACGGTGTCGGAATGTGCTAAAATTTGACAGACAGATCGGAAACAAAAATCGCGACGGCGATAATATCGTCATTTTTCGCGACGGAGTCGGAATGGGCTAAAATTTGAGCGATTTATCGGAAACAAAAATCGCGCCGGGGCCAATTTTGTCAGTTTTCGCGACGGTGTCCGAATGGGCTAAAATTTGACAGACTGATC
>NW_019261013.1:72033-80399 GCF_002742605.1 Olea europaea var. sylvestris | reverse complement strand
ATTCTAGTCAAATTTGATTGAAAACGCGCCTATGAACCAAATTCAGGTGAAATTTTAGTCAAATTTGATTGAGAACGCGCCAACGAACAAAATTCATATGAAATTCTAGTAAAATTTGAATGGAAACACACCAATGAATGAAACCCTGAAGAAATTTTAGTTTAATTAATTTATAATTGCGCCAAGGAAAAACCGCATGAAATTTTAGTCAAATTTGATTCGAAATGTGCCAATGAACCAAAGTCATGTGAAATTTTGGTCAAATTTGATTGAAAATCTACCAATGAACCAAATTCAAATGAAATTTAAGTCAAATTTAATTCGAAACACACAAACGAACCAAATTCTGCTAAAATTTTAGTTAAATTTGATTAGAAACACGCCAATGAACTCAATTCCAGTGAAATTTTAATCAAATTTGATTGGAAACGCACCAATGAACCAAACCCTTGTGAAATTTTAGTCAAATTTGATTGAAAATATGCCAACGAAAAATTTGCACGAAATTGTAGTCAAATTTGATTCGAAATGGGCCAATGAATCAAAGTTATGTGAAATTTTAGTCAAATTTGATTGAAAATGAGCCTATGAACCAAATGCAGGTGAAATTTTAGTCTAATATGATTGAGAACGCAACATTGAACAAAATCCAGAGCGAATTCTAGTCAAATTTGACTGGAAACACACTAACATACATAATCTGGTGAAAGTTTAATCAAATTTTATTAGAAACATGCCAATGAAAAAAATTCCGGTGAACTTTTAGTAAAATTTGATTGAAATCGCATTAACGAACAAAATCCTGGTGAAATTTTTGTCAAATTTGATTAGATACACGCCAATGAACTAAATCCTGGTGAAATTTTAGTCAAATTTGATTGAAAACACGCCAATGAACAAACACATGTAAAATGTTAGTCAAATTTGACGGGAAACGCTCCAACGAACAAAATTTAGATGAAATTTTAGTCAAATTTGATTTGATGCACGCCAATGAACGAAAGCCAAGTGAAATTTGTCAAATTTGATTGGAATTGTACAAATAAAAAGCCGCATGAAATTTTAGTCAAATTTGATTTGAAATGTGCCAATGAACCAAAAGTCATGTGAAACTTTAGTCAAATTTGATTGGAAACGCGACAATGAACCAAACTCAGGCGAAATTTTAGTCAAATTTGATTGAAAACTCGCCGATGAACAAAATTCTAATGAAATTTTAGTCAAACTTTATTGGAAATGCTCTAACGAACAGCGCGCCAATGCACAAAATTCAGATTAAATCTTAGTCGAATTTGATGTGAAACGAACTAACAAACAAAATTCTGATGAAATTTTAGTCAAATTTGATTAGAAGCGCGCCAATAAACTAAATCTCGATGAAATTTTAATCAAATTTGATGGGGAACGTGCTAATGAACCAAATCCATGTGAAATTTTAGTCAAATTAAGCAAAATTTAGAAGAAATTTAAGTCAAATTTGATTGGAATTGCGCCAATGAAAAGCCGTATGAAAGTTTAGTCAAATTTGATTCGAAATGTGCCAATGAACCAAAGTCATGTGAAATTTTAGTCAAATTTGATTGGCAACGCGCCAATGAACCAAACTCGGGTAAAATTTATTCAAATTTGATTGAAAATGTGTCAATAAACAAAAGTCAAATGAAATTTTAGTCAAATTAGATTGGAAATGCTCTAATGAACAAAATTCAGGAGAATATTTAGTCAAATTTGTTTAGAAACACGTCAATGAACTAAATCCAGTTCATTAGCACATTTCAATCAAATGTGCTAATGAACAAAAGTCATGCGAATTTTTAGTCAAATTTGATTGGAAACGCACCTATGAACCAAACTCAATTGAAATTTTAGTCAAATTTGATTGAGAAAATGCCATTGAACAAAATTCAGATGAAATTCTAGTCAAATTTGATCGGAAACACGCCCGTTAATGAAATCCTTGTGAAATATTAGTCAAATTTAATTGGAATTGCGCCAATGAAATGAAATTCAAGTCAAATATTATTGGAAACACACCAATAAATGAAACCCTGATGAAATTATTATTTAAATTAATTGGAATTGCGCCAATGAAAAGTCGCAAGAAATTCTAGTCAAATTTGATTCGAAATGTGCCAATGAACCAAAGTCATTTGAAATTTTAGTCAAATTTGATTGAAAATATGCCAATGAACCAAAGTCATTTGAAATTTTAGTCAAATTTGATTGAAAATATGCCAATGAACCAAATCCAGATGAAATTTTAGTAAAATTTGAATCGAAACGCGCGAACGAACAAAATTCTGCTAAAATTTTAGTTAAATTTGATTAGAAACATGCCAATGAACTAAATTCCGGTAAAATTTTAATCAAATTTGATTAGAAACGCGCCAATGAACCAAATCCTTGTGAAATTTTAGTAAATTTTGATTGGAAACGCGCCAATGAACCAAATTTTGGTGAAATTTTAGTCAAATTCAATTGAAAAGGCACCTATGAATAAAAGTCAGACGAAATTTTAGTCAAACTTGATTGAAAATGCGCCAACGAAAAAATTCGCAAGAAATTTTATTCAAATTTGATTCGAAATGTGCCAATGAACCATAGTCATGTGAAATTTTAGTCAAATTTGATAGGAAACACGCCAATGAACCAAACTCCGGTGAAATTTTAGTCGAGTTTGATTTGAAACGCACTAACGAACAAAATTCTAGTGAAATTTTAGTCGAATTTGATTAGAAACATGCCAATGAACTAAATCCCGGGGAAACTTCAGTTAAATTTGATTGAAAATGCACCAATGAACCAAACCCATGTAAAATTTTAATCAAATTTGATTGGAAACGCACCAACAAACAAAATTGGGATGAAATTTTAGTCAACTTTGATTTGATACACACCAATGAATGAAAGCCAAGTGAAATTTTAGTCAAATTTGATTAAAATTGGACCAACGAAAAGTCGCCTGAAATTTTAGTCAAATTTGATTGGAAACGCACCAATTAACTAAACTCATGTGAAATTTTAGCGAAATTTGATTGAAAACGTGCCAATGAATAAAATGCAGTCGGCATTTTAGTCGAGTTTGATTTGAAACTCACCAATGAAGAAAATTCTGATGAAATTTTAGTCAAATTTGATTAGAAACACGCCAATGAACTAAATCCCGGCAAAATTTTAGTCAAATTTGTTTGGAAAGGCACCAATGAACCAAATTCATGTGAAATTTTTGTTAAATTTGATGAAAAACACACCAAAGAACGAAATTCAAATGAAATTTTAATCAAATTTGATTTGATGCACGCCAATGAACGAATCCCAAGTAAAATTTTAGTCAAATTTGTTGGAATTATGCCAATGAAAAGCCGCATGAAATTTTATTCAAATTTGATTGAAAACGTGCCAATGAACCAAGCTCATGTGAAATTTTGTCAAATTTGAATGAAAACGAACTAATGAACAAAATTCAGATGAAATTTTAGTCAAATTTGATTGAAAACGTGCCAATGAACCAAGCTCATGTGAAATTTTGTCAAATTTGAATGAAAACGAACTAATGAACAAAATTCAGATGAAATTTTAGTCAAATTTGATTGAAAATACTCTAAGGAACAAATTCCCGGTGAAATTTATGTCAAATTCGATTGGAAACATGCCGATGAACAAAATCTCAATGAAATTTTAGTCAAATTTAATTGGAATCATGGCAACAAACCTAACCCATGTGAAATTTTAGTCAAATCCGATGGGAAACACGTCAATGATCAAAATTCAGATGAAATTTTAATCAAATTAGATTGGAAATGTGCCAATGAACCAAACACATGTGAAATTTTCGTCAAATTTGATTGGAAATGTGCCAATGAAAAAGCACGCATGAAAATTGAGTCAAATTTGATTTGAAAGGTGCCAATGAACTAAAGTCATGTGAAATTTTACTCAAATTTGATTGGAAACGCGCCAACGAATCAAACCTATGTGAAATTTTAGTCAAATTTGATTGGAAATGCGCCAGCGAATAAAATTCAAATGAAATTTTAGTCAAGTTTGTTTTGATACAAGCCAATGAACGAAACCTTGGTGAAATTTTAGTCAAATTCGATTGGAAATGCTCCAATGAACAAAATTTATGTGAAAATTTAGTCAAATTTGATAGAAAAGTGCCAACGAAATAATTCCCTTGAAAGTTTAGTTAAATTTGATTCAAAAACGCATCAATGAACAAAATTCAGATGAAATCTTAGTCGAATTTGATGTGAAACGAACTAACGAACAAAATCCAGATGAAATTTTAATCAAATTTGATTAGACACATGCCAATGAAATAAATCCCGATGAAATTTTAGTCAAATTTGATGGGAAATGTGCCAATGAGCTAAACCCATGTGAAATTTTAGTCCAATTTGATGAGAAACGCGCCAACGAACGAAATTTAGATGAAATTTTAGTCAAATTTGATTGGAATTGCACAAATGAAAAGCCGTATGAAATTTTTGTCAAATTTGATTCGAAATGTGCCAATGAACCGAAATCATGTGAAATTTTAGTTAAATTTGATTGGAAACGCGCCAATGAACCAAACTCATGTGAAATTTTAGTCAAATTGGATTGAAAACGCTCCTGTGAACAAAATTCAGATGAAAATTTATTAAAATGTGATTGGAAAGTTCTAACGAACAAAATCATGGTGAAATTTTAGTCAAATTTGATTAGAAACACGCCAATGAACTAAATCCCGGTGAAATTTTAATCGAATTCGATTGGAAAAATGCCAATGAACAAAACACGTGGGAAATTTTAGTCAAATTTGATTGGAAACACGCTAACAAAAAAACTCGCATGAAATTTTAGTTAAATTTGATTCGAAATGTGCCAATGAACCAAGGTCATGTGAAATTTTAGTCAAATTTGATTTGATACACGTCAATGAACGAAACCCTGGTGAAATTTTAGTCAACTTTGATTTAATACATGCCAATGGATGAAAACCGAAGTGAAATTAGTCAAATTTAATTGAAATTGCGCCAATGAAAGTCGCATGAAATACTAGTCAAATTTGATTGGAAATGCACAAACGAACAAAATTCTGGTAAAATTTTAGTCAAATTTGATTAGAAATATGCCAATGATCGAATCCTAGTGAAATTTTAGTCAAATTTGATTAGAATCCTACCAATGAACCAAACACATGTGAAATTTTAGTCAAATTTGATGGGAAATGCGTCAACAAACAAAATTCAGAAGAAATTTTACTCAAATTTAATTTGACATAAGCTAATGAATTAAATCCAGGCGAAATTTTAGTCAAATTCGATTGGTAATCTCCAATGAACAAAACTCATGTGAAATTTTAGTTAAATCTGAATAGAAACGTGCCAACGAAAAAATCCACTTGAAAGTTAAGTCAAATTTGATTCGAAATGTGCCAATGAACCAAAGCCGTGTGAAATTTTAGTCAAATTTGATTGGACACACTCCAATGAGCAAAATCCAATTGAAATTTTAGTCAAATTCGATTTGAAACGCACGAATGAACAAAATCCTGGTGAAATTTTGGTCAAATTAGATTAGAAACACGTCGATGAATGAAATCCAGGTGAAATTTTAGTCAAATATGATTGAAAATGCGCTAATGAACAAAACTCATGTGAAATTTTACTCAAATTTGATTGGAAAAGTGCCAACGAAAAATCCCGCTTGAAATTTTAGTTAAATTTGAATCGAGATGTGCCAATGAACAAAAGTTATGGGAAATTTTTGCTAAATTTGATTGAAAACGCATCAATGAACCAAACTCAGGTAAAATTTTAGTTAAATATAAATGAAAACATGCCAATGAACGAATCCAGCCAAAATTTTAGTTAAATTTGATTGGAAACGTACTAACGAACAAAATCCTGGTGAAATTTTAATCAAATTTGATTAGAAACACGCCAATGAACTAACTCCCGGTAAAGTTTTAGTTAGATTTTGATTCAAACATGCCAATGAACCAAACTCATGTGAAATTTTAGTCCAATTTGATGGGAAACGAGCTAACAAACAAAAGTCAAATGAAATTTTAGCCAAATTTGATTTGATACACATCAATGAACGAAACCCTGGTGAAATTTTTGTCAACTTTGATTTGATACACTCCAATGAATGAAACCTAAGTGAAATTTTAGTCAAATTTAATTGGAATTGCGCTAATGAAAGCATCATAAAATTTTAGTCAAATTTGATTCGAAATATGCCAATGAACCAAAGTCATGTGACATTTCAGTCAAATTTGATTGGAAACGTCCCAATGAATAGAAACCCGATGAAATTAATCAAATTTGATTCAAAATGTGCCAATAAACCAAAGTCATGTGAAATTTTAGTCAAATTCGATTGAAGACGTGCCGATGAACAAAATCCAGATCAAATTTTAGTCAAATTTGATTTGAAATGCATGAACAAAAAAAATCTTGGTGAAATTTTAGTCAAATTTGATTAGAAACACGCCAATTAACTAAATTTCAGTGAAATTTTAGTCAAATTTGATTGGAAATGCGCCAATGAACCAAACCCTTGTGAAATTTTAGTCAAATTTCATAGGAAATGTGCCAAAGAAAAAACCCGTATGAAATTGCAGTCAGATTTGGTTCGAAATGTGCCAATGAACCAAAGTCATGTGAAATTTTTGTCAAATTTGATTGTAAATGCGCTAATGAACCAAACTCAGGTGAAATTTTAGTCAAATCTGATTGAAAACACAACAACAAACAAAATTAAGATGAAATTCTGGTCAAATTCGATTGGAAATGCACTAACGAACAAGATCCTGGTAAACTTTAGTAAAATTTGTTTAGAAACACGTAATGAACAAAATTCTGATGAAATTTTAATCAAATTTGATTGGAATCCCGCCAATGAACCAAATCTATGCGAAATTTTTGTCAAATTTGTTTTGATATAAGCTAATGAATGAAACACATGTGAAATTTTAGTCAAATTCGATTGGAAATGCTCCAATGAACAAAACTCATGTGATATTTTAGTTAAATTTGAATGGAAACGCGCCAACGAAAAAAATTGCTTGAAAGTTTAGTCAAATTTGATTCGAAATGTGCTAATGAACCAAAGTCGTGTGAAATTTTGGCTCAATTTGATTTGAAACATACCAATTAGCAAAGTCCAGTTGAAATTTTAGTCAAATTCGATTTGAAACGCACGAATGAACAAAATTTTGGTGAAATTTTGGTCAAATTAGATTGGAAACACACCAATAAATGAAATCCAGATGAAATTTTGGTCAAATTTGATTGAAAACACGCCAATGAACAAAACTCATGTGAAATTTTAGTCAAATTTGATTGAAAACGCACCAACAAAAAAATCCCCTTGAAATTTTAGTTAAATTTGAATCGAAATGTGCCAATGAACCAAAGTCATGGGAAATTTTTGTCAAATTTGATTGAAAATGCGCCAATGAACCAAACTCAAGTGAAATTTTAGTCAAATTTGATCAAAAACGAGCCAATGAATGAACCCAGGTGAAATTTTAGTCAAATTTGATTGGAAATGTACTAACGGACAAAATCCTGGAGAAATTTCTATCAAATTTGATTAGAAACACGCCAATGAATTAACTCCCGATGAAATTTTAGTTAAATTTTAATTGAATCATGCCAATGAACCAAATCTATGTGAAATTTTAGTCAAATTTGATGGAAAATGCGCCAACGAAGAAAATTCAGATGAAATTTTAGTTAAATTTGATTTGATACACGTCAACGATCGAAACCCTGGTGAAATTTTAGTCAACTTTGATTTGATACACGCTAATGAACGAAACCCAAGTGAAATTTTAGTCAAATTTAATTGGAAGTGAGCCAATGAAAGCCACTTGAAATTTTAGTCAAATTTGATTCGAAATGTGCTAATGAACCGAAGTCACATGAAATTTTAGTCAAATTTGATTTTAAATGTGCTAATGAACCAAAGTCATGTGAAATTTTAGTCAAATTTGATTGAAAATGCGCAATGAACCAAACCCTTGTGAAATTTTAGTCAAATTTGATTGGAAATATACCAACGAAAAACCCCGCATGAAATTGTAGTCAAATTTGGTTCGAAATGTACCAATGAACCAAATTTATTTGAAATTTTAGTAAAATTTGATTGTAAACGCACCAATGAACCAAACTCGGGTGAAATATTAGTCAAATCTGATTGAAAACACAACAACAAACAAAATTCAGACGAAATTCTAGTCAAATTTGATTGGAAACGCACTAACGAACAAGATCATGGTAAAATTTAGTCAAATTTGTTTAGAAACACGTAATGAACAAAATCCCGATGAAATTTTAGTCAAATTTGATTGGAATCCTGTTAATGAA
>NW_019261013.1:63182-69734 GCF_002742605.1 Olea europaea var. sylvestris | reverse complement strand
AGGAGATATTTTAGTCAAATTTAACGAGAAACACTCCAGTGAACAAAACCTAGATGAAATTTCTATCAAATTTGATTTGAAACATGCCAATGAACAATACTTAGGGAAAATTTTATTCAAATTTGATTAAAAACGCGCTAATGAACTAAACCTAGGTGAAATTTTAGTCTAATTTGATTAGAAACGCGCCAGTGAACAAAATTCAGGTGAAATTTTAATCAAATTTGACTGGAAACGCGCCAATGAACAAAGCCCATGTGACATTTTAGTCAAATTCGATTGGAAACATGCCAATGAATGAAACCTAAATTAAATTTTAGTTAAATTTGATTGGAAACGCGCCAATGAACTAAAAATCCATGTGAAATTTTAGCCTAATTTGATTGAAAACGCGCTAATGAAGAAGGCTCAGGAAAAATTTAACTCAAACTTTATTGGAAATGCACCAACGAACAAATTCATGTGAAATTTTGGTCAAGTCTAAATAGAAACACGCCGAATAACTAAACCAAGGTGAAAGTTTAGTCAAATTTGATTGAAAACGAGCCTATGAACAAAATCCTAATGAAATTTTAGTCAAATTTGATTGGAAATGCGCTAATGAACTAAACCCAGGTGAAATTGTAGTCAAATTTGATCGAAAATGCGATAATGAACTAAGATCAAGAAAAATTTTAGTCAAATTTTACTGGATACGCGCCAACGAACAAAACTCCGATGAAATTTTATTCAAATTTGATTAGAAACACACCAATGAATGAAACCCCAGTGAAATTTTGTCAAATTTGATTGAAAACAAGATAATTAACCAAAATTGTGTGAAATTTTAGTCAAATTTGATGGAAAACGTGCCAATAAACTAAACACAGGTGAATTTTAGTCAAATTTGATTGGAAATGCGACAGTGTACTAAACCCAAATTTTTTTTTATCCAAATTTGATTGGAAAAGTGATAATGAACAACACTCAGACAAAATTTTAGTCAAATTTGATTATAGACAAACCATTGAACTAAACTCAAAAGAAATTTTAGTCAAATTTGATAAGAAACGTGCCAAGGATCGAAACCCAGAAGAAATCTTAGTCAAAGCTGATTAGAAACACTCAAATGAATGAAACCCGAGTGAAATTTTGTCAAATTGATTGGAAACAAGCCAATTAACCAAATTTGTGAGAAATTTTAGGCAAATTTGATGGGAAACGCACCAATGAAATAAACACATGTGAAATTTTAGTCAAGTTTGATTTTAAATGCGACAATGAACTAAAGCTAGTAAAAATTTTATTCAAATTTGATTGGAAACGTGCTAATGGACAATACTCAGATAAAATTTTAGTCAAATTTGATTATAAACGCACCAATGAACTAAACTCTGAAGAAATTTTAGTCAAATTTGATAGAAAATGCGTTAAGGAACAAAACTCGGATGAAATTTTAATCAAATTTGATTACAAACAAGCAAATGAATGAAACAGTGATGAAATTGTTTCAAATTGGATTGGAAACGAGCCAATTAACCAAACTCGTGTGAAATTTTAGTCAAATTTAATGTGAAATGTGCCAATGAACTAAATTCAGGTGATGTTTTAGTCAAATTTGAGTGGAAATACACCAATGAACTAAACCCAGGTGATATTTTAGTCAAATTTGACTGGTAACGAGCCCATTCACCAAACTCGTGTGAAATTTCAGTCAAATTTATGAGAAATGTTCCAATAAACTAAACCAAGGTGATATTTTAGTTAAATTTGATTGGAAATGCGCCAATGAACTAATCCCAGGTGGAATTTTAGTCAAATTTCACTAGAAACGCATCAATGTACAAAAGTCATGTGAAATTTCAGTCAAATTTAATTGAAAACATGCAAATGAATAAAATTCAGATGAAATTTTAGACGAATTTGATTAAAAACACGACAATGAGCGAAACCCAAGTGAAATTTTGTCAAACTTTATTGGAAACGATCCAATAAACTAAACGCGTTTGAAATTTTAATCAAATTTGAATGGAAATGTGCTAATGAACTAAACTCAGGTGATATTTTAGTTAAATATGATTGGAAACGCGCTAATGAACAAAGGCAAGATGAGATTTTAGGCAAACTTGAATGGATACTCTCCAATTAACAAAAAGCAGGTGATATTTTGCTCAAGTTTGACTGGAAACACTCCAAAGAATAAAACCCAGATGAAATTTTGATCAAATTTTATTTGAAACGTGCCAACAAACAAAACTTGGGAAATTTTAGTCAAATTTGATTAAAAACGTGCCAATGAACTAAATTCGGATGAAATTTTAATCTAATTTGATTGAAAATGTGCCAATGAACCTAACGCAAGAGAAATTTTAGACAAATTTAATTATAAACATGCCAATGAACTAAACTTTGGAGAAAGTTTAGTCAAATTTGATTTAAAACACACCAATGAACAAAACTCGGAATAAATTTTAGTCAAATTTCATTAGCAACACGCCAATTAACGAAATCTCGATGAAATTTTGTCAAATTTGATTGGAAACGCACCAATGAACCAAACTCATGTGAAATTTTAATCAAATTTGATTGGAAATGCGCCAATGAACAAAATTTATGTGAAATTTATTCAAATTTAATTGGAAACGCTCCAATGAATGAAACTAATTAGAAACATTCCAATGAATGAGACCCAAGTGAAATTTTGTCAAATTTGACTGGAAAGGAGCCAATTAACGAAACTCGTTTGAAATTTTAGTCAAATTTGATTGGAAACGCGCCAATGAATTAAATGAAGGTGATATTTTAGTGAAATTTGATTTGAAATGGCCAATAAACAAAACTCGGGAAAATTTTTGGTTAAATTTGATTGGAAATGTGCAAATGAAAAAAATTCGGGGAAAATTTGATTAGAAATGCGCCAATGAACCAAGCTCTTGTGAAATTTTAGTTAAATTTGATTGGAAATGTGCAAATGAAAAAAATTCGGGGAAAATTTGATTAGAAATGCGCCAATGAACCAAGCTCTTGTGAAATTTTAGTTAAATTTGATTGGAAACATGCCAATGAACTAAACACAGATGAAATTTTAGTCTAATTTGATTGAAAACACGCCAATGAACCTAATATATGAGAAATTTTAGTCAAATTCAATTGAAAAATGTGCCAATAAACAAAGCCCAAACCAAAATTTTAGTCAAATTTGATGAGAAATGCACGACCAAACAAAATTCAGGTGAAATTTTGGTCAAGTCTGAATAGAAACAAGTCGAATAACTAAATCTTGGTGAAATGTAAGTCAAATTTAATTGAAAACGAGCCTATGAACAAAACTCTGATGAAATTTTAGTCAAATTTGATTGGAGACACGCCAATGAACTAAACCTAGGTGAAATTAACAGTCAAATTTGATTGAAAACGCGCTAATGAACTAAGCTCGGGAAAAATTTTAGTCAAATGTTATTGGAAACGTGCCAGTGAACAAAACCTAAATGAAATTTTAGTCAAATTTGATTGGAAATGCACCGAAGAACAAAATTCAGGTGAAATTTTGGTCAAGTCAGAATAGAAACACGCCGAATAACTAAACCCGGTGAAATTTTTATCAAATTTGATCGAAATCGAGCCTATGAACAGAATCATGATGAGTTTTTAGTTAAATTTGATTGGAAATGTGCTAATGAACTAAACCCAAGCGAAATTGTAGTCAAATTTGATTGAAAATGCGCTAATGAACTAAGGCCGAGAAAAAATTTAGTCAAAATTTATTGTGAACGCGCTATTGAACAAAACCCAAATGAAATTTTTGACAAATTTGATTGAAAACACGCCAACGAACAACATTCTGGTGAAATTTTAGTCAAATCTGAGTAGAAACATGCCAAATAACTAAACCCTAGTGAAATTTTAGTCAAAATTTGATTGAAAAAGTGCCAATGAACAAACCTCATGTGAAATTTTAGTCAAATTTGATTGGAAATGTGCCAATGAACTAAACCCAGGTGGAATTTTAGTCATAATTGATTGGAAACAAGCAAATTAACCAAACTCGTATGAAATTTTAGTCAAATTTGAATGAAAACGAGCCAATGAACTAAACCCAGGCAATATTTTAGTGAAATTTGATTGGAAACGTGCCAATGAACAAAACTAAGATGAAAATTTAGTCAAACTTGAATGGAAACTCTCCAATGAACAAAACGCAAGTGAAATTTTACTCAAATTTGATTGGAAACGTGCCAATGAACAAAACTAAGATGAAAATTTAGTCAAACTTGAATGGAAACTCTCCAATGAACAAAACGCAAGTGAAATTTTACTCAAATTTGATTGGAAATGCTCCAATGAACAAAACCTAGATGAAATTTCTATCAAATTTGATTTAACATGTACCAACGAACAAAACTTAGGCGAAATTTTAGTCAAATTCGATTAAAAACGAGCTAATGAACTGAATCTAGGAAACATTTTAGTCAAATTTGATTAAAAAAGAGCTAATAAACTAAATCCAAGTGAAATTTTAGTCTAATTTGATTGGAAATCCGTTAATGAACTTAATCCAGGAGAAATTTTAGTCAAATTTAATTATAAACGAGCTAATGAATTGAACTCCGGGGGAATTTTAGTCAAATTTGGTTTGAAACGCGCCAAGGTACAAAACTTGGAAGAAATTTTAGTCAAATTTAATTAGAAACGCACCAATGAACGAATTTTTTTCAAATTTGATTGGAATCGAGGCAATCAAGCAAACTCGTATGAAATTTTAGTCAAATTCGATGAGAAACGCGCCAATGAATTAAACCGAGGTTATATTTTAGTCAGATTTGATTGGAAACGCACCAATAAACTAAACCCAGGTGGTATTTTAGTCAAATTTGATTGGAAACGAGTCAATCAACCAAACTCGTGTGAAATTTTAGTCAAATTTGATAAGAAACACGCAAATGAACTAAATCCAGGGGATATTTTAGTCAAATTTGATTGGAAATGCGCCAATGAACAAATCTCAAACAAAATTTTAGTCAAATTTGATTGAAAACATGCCAATGAATGAAAATCAAGTTAAATTTTGTCAAAATTTGATTGGAAATGCGCCAATGAACAAATCTCAAACAAAATTTTAGTCAAATTTGATTGAAAACATGCCAATGAATGAAAATCAAGTTAAATTTTGTCAAAATTTGATTGGAAACGAGCTAATTAATAAACTCGGGTGAAATTTTAGTGAAATTTGATTGGAAACGCTCCAATAAACTAAACCCAGATGATAGCTTCCGCCAATGAAAAAAACCCAAACGGTATTTTAGTCAAATTTAATTGGGAACGTGCCAATGAACTAAACCTCGGTGAAATTTTAGTCAAATTTCATTGAAAATGTGCCAATGAACAAAAGTCGGGAAGAATTTTAGTCAAATTTGATCGAAAACGCGCTAATAAACTAAACTCTTGTGAAATTTTAGCTAAATTTGATTGGAAACATGCCAATGAACGATAGCCAGGTGAAATTTTAGTCAAATTTGATTGGAAAAGCGCCAATGAACAAAACTCATGTGAAATTTTAGTCAAATTTGATTGGAAATGTGCCAATGAACAAAACTTAGAAGAAATTTTAGTTAAATTTGATTGGAAACACGCCAATGAACAAAATCCAAGTGAAATTTTAGCCAAATTTAATTAGAAACATGCCAATGAATGAAACCTTAGTAAAATTTTGTCAAATTTGAATTAACACGTGCCAATGAACTGAGCCTAGGTGATATTTTAGTCAAATTTGATTGAAAACACGCCAATGAACAACATCAAGATGAAATTTTAGTCAAACTTGAATGGAAACTCTCCAATGAACAAAACTACGGTGAAATTTTAATCAAATTTGATTGGAAATGCTCCAATGAACAAAACCTGGATAAAATTTCTATCAAATTTGATTTTAAATGCACCAATGAAAAAAGCCAAGGGAAATTTCTGTTAAATTTGATTAAAAACGCGCCAATGAATGAAACCCAGTGATATTTTAGTCAAATTTGATTGGAAACACGCCAATGAACTAAACCCAGGTGATATTTTAGTCAAATTTGATTGGAAACAAGCCAATGAACTAAACCCAGGTGAAATTTTAGTCAAATTTCATTGGAAATGCGCCAATGAACAAAAGTCGGGAACAATTTTAGTCAAATTTGATCGGAAACGCGCCAATGAACCAAACTTTTGTGAAATTTTAGTTAAATTTGATTGAAAACGCGCTAATAACCTAAACACGGGTGAAATTTTAGTCAAATTTCATTTGAAACGCGACAATGAAATAAACCCAGTAACAATTTTATTCAAATTTGATTGGAAACATGCCAATGAGTAGTTCTCAAATAAAATTTTAGTCACATTTGATTATAAAAGCGCCAATGAACTAAACTCCGAAGAAATTTTACTCAAATTTGATAGGAAACGCATCAAGGAACAAAACTGGGATGAAATTTTACTCAAATTTGGTGGAAACGCACCATTAACCAAACTTGTGTGAAAATTTAGTCAAACTGGATTGAAAGCATGCCATTGAACAGAACGCAGGCGACATTTTAG
>NW_019261013.1:46566-58166 GCF_002742605.1 Olea europaea var. sylvestris | reverse complement strand
CAGGAAAAATTTTATTCAAATTTGATTGGAAATGTGCTAATGAACAACACTCAGATAAAATTTTAGTCAAATTTGATTATAAACACACCAATGAACAAAACTCCGAAGAAATTTTAGTCAAATTTGATAGGAAACACATCAAGGAACAAAACCTGGATGAATTTTTTCTAAAATTTAACTGGAAATGAAATTTTAGTCAAATTTGGTCGGGAACGCACCAATTAACTAAACTTGTATGAAATTTTAGTCAGACTTGATTGGAAGCACGCCATTGAACAGAATGCATGTGAAATTTTAGTCAAATTTGACTGGAAACACGCTAATGAACATAATCCAGAATAAATTTTAGTTAAATTTGATTTGAAACACGTGAATGAATTAAACTCAAGTGAAATTTTGTCAAATTTGATTGGAAATGAGCCAGTTAACCAAATTTGTATGAAATTTTAGTCAAATTTGAATGGAAAAGCGCAATTAACTAAATCCAAGTGATATTTTAATCAAATTTGATTGGAAATGCGCCAATGAACAAATCCAAGATGAAATTTTATTCAAACTTGATGGAAACTCGCCAATAAGCAAAATGCAGGTGAAATTTTAGTCAAATTTGACTGAAAATGCTAAAATAAGCAAAACACAGATGAAATTTCAATCAAATTTTGTTTGAATCGCGCCAACGGATAAAACCCAAGGAAAATTTTAGTCAAATTTGATTAAAAACGAGTCAATAAACTAATCCAGGTGAAATTTTAGTCTAATTTGATTGGAAATGCGTCAATGAACTTAACGCAGGAGAAATTTTAGTCAAATTTAATTATAAATGCACCGATAAACTAAACTCAGGATAAATTTTAGTCAAATTTGATTTGAAATGCACTAAGGAACAAAACCCGGAAGAAAATTTAGTCAAATTTAATTAGAAAAATGCTAATGAACCAAACCTCAATGGAATTTTGCCAAATTTGATTGGAACCGAGCCAATTAACCAAACTTGTGAAAATTTTTAGTCAAATTCAATGGGAAACGTGCCAACAAACTAAACCCAGGTTATATCTTGTCAAATTTGATTGGAAATGTGCCAATGAACTAAACCCAGGTGATATTTTAGTCAAATTTGATTGAAAATGAGCTAATTAACCAAACTCGGTTGAAATTTTAGTCAAATTTGATGAGAAACATGCCAATGAACTAAACCCAGGTGATATTTTAGTTAAATTTGATTGGAAATGCGCTAATGAACTAAACCCAGGTGAAATTTTAGTCAAATTCGATTGGAAAAGCGCCAGTGAACAAAACTCATGCAAAATTTTAGTCAAATTTGATTAGAAACACGCCAATGAACGAAATTCAAGTGAAATTTTATCAAATTTGATTGGAAATGAGCTAATTAACCAAACTCGGGTGAAATTTTAGTGAAATTTGATTGGAAACGCTCCAATAAACTAAACCCAGGTGATATTTTAGTCAAATTAGATTGGAAACACGCTAATGAACTAAACCCATGTCATATTTTAATCTAATTTGATTGGAAACGCGCCAGTGAACTAAACTCAGGTGGAATTTTAGTCAAATTTCATTGGAAATGCGCCAATGAACAAAATTCGAGAGGAATTTTATTCATATTTGATCAAAATTTGCGAATTTTTAGTTAAATTTGATTGGAAACGTGCCAATGAACAAAATATAGGTGAAATTTTTGTGAAATTTGATTGGAAACGCGCCAATGAACAAAAACTCATGTTAATGTTTAGTCAAATTTGATTGGAAACACGCTAATGAGCAAAGCTTAGAAGAAATTTTAGTCAAATTTGATTGGAAACATGCAAATGAACAAAATCAAATGAAATTTTAGCCATGTTTGATTAGAAACTTGCAATGAATGAAACCCTAGTGAAATTTTGTCAAATTTGATTGGAAACGAGGCAATTAACCAATCTAATGTGAAATTTTAGTTAAATTTGAATGGAAACGTGCCAATCCACTGTAGCAGCCGAGAAAAATAAAATGGAATTATGCTATTATTTTGTAATGATCTAGCACCACGAGCCTAACCCATTTTAGAAACGACCTATGGAAGCTCAACCCATGTAAGGTTACGAAAGCCCAAGTCATAAGTTAATTAAAAGCCTAGAAATTTAAGAGATTAAGTTAATTAAAAGCCCAAAAATTTAAGAGATTAAGTTTAAGTAAAATTGATTACAATGATTTAATGAATAACTGGGTTGCCCCAATGGTCATTTATATGGTATTTCATATAGGCAACCAGGTTCGAATCACCCTGTTGATGTTTTTTATAAAACTTTCATATGAATTATTTTGATGGCTTAGAGACTCTTCAAATTCTTAGTTAAAGACTAAGTTTAATAAATTTAATGATAATACAACTCCCCCACTTAATTTTTTATTAAAAAGAAAGGTTATAGAAGTGGAAGGTCACTTTCTCACTACACTCCTCTTCAAATCCGAATTTCATCCCATTTTCTCTCAAAAAAAATATATATTTCATATCAAGTTAAGCTTAAGGAATAACAAGGGTGAGAAGACGGAAGGCTTTCTATACATTTTGTCCTTTTATCCAAAAAAATTCAAGGTAGGTAGAGGTGCAAGTGTTCATTCATTTTCAAATCTGATTTTTTGATAAATGTTTGAATGAAATGGTATCTTTGGGTACGATACTTCGGCACTACAACAGTTTGAATGATTATTCTCCTGCTCTACGTGTTACGATAAAACTATAGTAATTGGATTTTGCCGGAAATCCATCTACGTGCGACGGTATGAATCTATAGTTCGGAATTTCGAATTTGATAATGAATTGCACCGATGATATCTATTGAGTTTCAAACTCATGGATTAATTCCCTTCCTACAGGTTGAATGGATTTTTCTTGGGGCGTAGATGATGGTAAAGGATGATGCAACATGTCATGGAGAAGCTGGTGATTTACATCTTTAGTTGATTTTGAGATGTTTACACTTTCTTTAAATTTGATTCCTATGAATATTGTGTGGATCTATTTTACGAACACTTGTTATGAATAAACTATGTTTGAAAGTAGATATGCGTCATAGGAGTAAATTTACAAATCACCGTATAAAAAAAAGTTAGCGACTTAAAGTTTTGATATCTCTTCAGAAATTTCAATTCTACCTCATCTTTAAAAATAATCATAACTCTTTCGTTACTTGGTATTTTTATATGAAACCAATTGGATTGGATAGCCAAATAAGTTAGATACTGAATAAAATTGGAATCATGTCAATCCAATATCGGTAAAAGGTTAGATGTCACATAAAGTAAACTGTGCTGGGTGCTGTCTCTATTTTTCAGCTTCTACCCTTGTTTTCAAAAATTCATAACTCACTCGTTACTTGGAATTTTTGGATGAAACCAACTGGATTTGATATTCTCATGGATTAGATACTGGATAAATATTAAATCATGTTTTTTTTACGTCGGTGAAATTATTTAATGCCATTTTAAGTGAACTGCACCGGTTTACCTTTCAATGGGGTTGCTGCTGAGTTTTGAAAAATATTTTAATACCCCATATGATGTCGACGGAAGCTAATTTTTGACTATGTCATATTATAAGGAGTTTACTACCTTACATTAAAATTTGATGAAGTTTCAAGGTTGATAGCTATGAAAACAAATTTATTTTCACAAATACTGTTTGAGACAAAAAAAAACTGGAACAGCAACATTACTTTTTAAGTTTTGCCAAAATTTCACGTCAATAGTCGTTACATGCATGGAATCCATTCTAAAAACATTTTTGAAAGTGTTTTCTTTTAGAATTGGATTATTGTTTAAATAAAAAAAGAAAATTATTTAATTAAATTCTAAAATTTAATCTTTATACCTTCTACTAAAAATATATTAAACTAACTTTACGGCTAAGGTATGGTTTGAGTGACGTTTCCATCCATGCGAGTCGGGGCGTTACAGCGTGGTATCAGAGCACGAGATTAGTTGATTCTGTAGACTTAGTGTATTTTATTTATGAGATGGAAAAAAAATGAAACATTTAAGGCACTCCATGACATCTTGCGTCTATTAGTTGACCTCGTCCGATGAACCCAAGGTATGGAATAAAATATTATGTTCCACATTATTTTTTCGAGCAAGATTTTGATTTTTTTAATCATTTAAGCTTGAATCTATGAAAAATGCTTATGATATTTTGAATGAAATATGCTATGTACATTATATTTTGTTTAAATATACGTGAAGAAATGATGACTGGCCATCATATTAGAACCTCAAGAGCATAATGTATAAGTTGATATTACTAATGAAGATAACACATAATTGGACACTTATGTGACAGACATGGCTAGAACTTATCAGACTGCTAGAAAGGCCACTGTTTGTATAGCAGTGTTGAACCGTAGGGCCACCATCATCCATTCCTATGAGAACTATGTGACTGACTCGTCTCGTCCACTTGTTGAACATGTACATGATATCTACGAGAGATGTATGGCAGCTGTAGATGCGGGACTGGAGATCACGCATATCGAGGCTGTGAATAACCTTATACATTCACTTCTACCTCAGTAGGGAAACATGGGAATCATTGTTAAGGATGAGATGCTAGAGGGTAACCATCCAGAACACCCAAATATGATTGAATTTGGTATATATTGTCAGACCTTTCTAGACAGATGGAGTGAGAGTTTAGAACCCCAACTAGAGATAGTAATTGAGCCCAATAATGAGGTTGAACCTGAGCCTGAGCTCGAGCCCGAACCTCGGTTTGAATCAGACCCAAAGGAAGATCCCGAATGGGAGCATGAGGATGACTTTGGGTTGGCAAACGAAGTTATGATCAATTTGAGGACTACCTTATTTTTTTTAAGTATTTTGGTATTGGCAAACGAAGTTAATGTGAGATATTATATCTTATCTCTAGGAAAATGTCACGAGCAAACCAGAACAACTTGATAAGGGATCTCCTACAAGCTGTTCAAGATCTTGGCAGACCGAATCAAAATCTCGCTCCACCTACACCACCAGATCCTATTACTCTTCCGACTCACGCCTCAGTAGTTGAGTTATTTCAAAGGCATAAGCCCCCTACCTTCGATGGAGCATCTGGTCCACTAGTAGTTGAGGAATGGCTTCGTAAGCTAGAACAAATTTTTTAGCTCATAGACTGCATTGATGCCCAAAGGGTTCAATGTACGAAGTTTATGTTTATCGATGATGTAAGTCACCGGTGGGATTCGATGTCCCGAACTAGGACTCCAGAGCAGCAATTGGCAATAACTTGGGAACAATTCAAGGAGGAAGTGATGGACAAATATTTTCCTCAATCTCTAAGGGATTTCAAGGAGAACGAATTCCTTCAACTCAAGCAGGGTAATATGTCCCTAACGGATTACGAGTGGAAGTTCGATCAACTCTAAAGGTATGCTCCACATCCGGTTGACACGGAAATTAAGAAAACTTGAAGGTTTGAGCAAGGGTTAAACCCAGACCTAAGTATGATCCTTATGTCACATCGCTTCACGTCGTACTGTAAGATTCTGGAACGAGCTCACGCTATCTGGTATCAAAAGGCTAATGCAGAGCAACATCGTCAATTGTACAATCAACAGGATAAAGGGCAAATTGGAAAGAGAAAGTGGAATGGTCAAGATAAAGGAAAGGGCAAATGGAAAAATAAGAAAGTTAATATCAGATCTAGCGCCAGTAAGGCCATTGTAGCTATAGTAACGCCATGCCCTAAGTATGGTAAGCCTCATCGTGGTGAATGCCTATTTTCGGTGTGGCAAATCAGGACATATTGCTAGGGATTGTCCCACATTTGCTCAGAGGAAGGATGATAACAATGATCAGAACAAGAAGGGGAAAACACGATAGACAAGTGGAATTCACAATAGATCCGGTTCTCGGAGCGGTGCTAGTATCTAAAGCCCCATATAGAATGCCCCAAAGGAACTTCAGGAGTTGAAAATCCAGTTACAAGAATTGTTAGACCTTGGTCTTATTCGACCAAGTGTATCACCATGGGGCGCACCAGTATTGTTTGTAAAGAAGAAAGATGGAAGTATGAGGATGTGTATCGACTATCGAGAGTTGAACCGTTTGACCATCAAGAATAGGTATCCTCTCCCTAGAATTGAGGATTTGTTTGATCAATTGAAAGGGGCTAAGGCATTTTCTAAGATCGATTTACGATTGGATATCATCAATTGAAGGTTAAGGCAGATGATATACCTAAGATAGCTTTCAGAACTCGTTATGGACATTACGAGTTCACAATTATGCCATTCGGATTGACAAATGCTCCGATAGTGTTCATGGATCTGATGAATCGAGTATTTCATCAGTATATGGATCAATTTGTTATAGTCTTCGTTGATGACATTTTGATATACTCCAAGAGTAAAGATCAACATGAGGAACATCTTAGAATAGCGTTAGAGATACTACGCAAGGAAGAGTTATACGCCAAATTCAAAAAGTACGAATTTTGGCTTGAACAAGTTGGATTTCTTGGTCATGTAGTTACTGCCCAAGGAATTGAAGTGGATCCAGTAAAGGTGGAAGCAGTAACTAATTGGAAGACACCGACTAATGCTGGTGAAGTTCAAAGTTTTCTAGGATTGGTTGGGTACTATCTAAGATTTATAGAGGGATTCTCCAAAATAGCTGGACCAATGACATAATTGACAAGGAAAGGAGTAAAGTTTCAATGGACCGATGAGTGTGAGCAAAGCTTTCAGGAGCTAAAACGACGATTGATCACAGCTCCTGTATTAACCATACCTAAAGGTTCAGAATGGTTTGTTATATATAATGATGCATCAAAGCAAGGTTTGGGATGTGTACTGATGCAGCATGGAAAAGTAATTGCGTATGCTTCAAGGCAATTGAAGCAACATGAGCAGAACTACCCGACGCATGATCTAGAACTTACGGCAGTGGTTCATGCATTAAAGATATGGCGCCATTACTTATATGGAGGAAAGTGCGATATTTATACGGATCATAAGAGTCTCAAATATTCTTCACGCAGAAGGAATTGAATATGAGATAGAGACGATGGTTGGAGCTAGTGAAAGATTATGATTGCACGATTTATTATCATCCAAGTAAGGCTAATGTTGTTGCTGATGCTCTAAGTAGAAGGTCGATGGAACAGTTGGCATCATTACCTACTATTTCGATGGAGTTGATCAAAGACTTGGAAAAGTTGCAAATTGAAGTGATTACCACACCAGAATAAGTCACTGCTCATTTAGTAACTTTGGTGGTTTGACCTACTCTTAGAGATCGGATCATAGAAGCACAGGATAAAGACCCATTCTTGCAGAAGATCAAGAACGAGATTGGCATTGATAAGAGAAAGGGTTTTGGAATAGCTTCAGATCAAGCACTAATGTTTAAAGGAAGAATTTGTGTACCAAATGATGAAGTTTTGAGGAAGAAGATATTGGAGGAGGCTCATTCCACCCCGTACGTCGCACATCCTAGTGGTACAAAAATGTATCGAGACCTTCAAAATACATTTTAGTGGAGGAATATGAAAAGAAGTATAGGTTCATTTGTGGCAAAATGCATAGTATGCCAACAAGTTAAAGTGGAACATCAAAGACCGGTAGGGTTATTAAATCCATTAGACATACCTGAATGGAAGTGGGAGAATATCGCAATGGACTTTGTGGTAGGATTTCCAAGGTCAGCAAGAGGACAGAATGCTATATGGGTAATAGTGGATTGTCTAACAAAGTCCGCTCATTTTCTTCCTGTAAAAATGACATTCAGTCTAGATCAACAGGCGCAGTTGTACATTAGAGAGATTGTAAGATTTCATGGTGTCCCCGTGTCCATTGTATCTGATAGAGATCCGAGACTTACGTCAAAGTTTTGGAAGAGCTTACAAGGAGCTATGGAAACGAAATTGAATTTTAGTACAGCATATCACCCTCAATCTGATGGTCAGTCTAAAAGGACCATTCAAACTTTGGAAGATATGCTAAGGGCTTGTGTTCTGGATCTAGGAGGTAGTTGGGAATCATATATACCTCTGGTAGAATTTGCATATAATAACAGTTTCCAAGCAACTATTGGAATGACACAGTATGAAGCTCTCTATGGTAGAAAATGCAGATCACCTGTTCATTGGGACGAAGTTGGAGAAAAGAGAGTTTTTGGACCAGAGATCATTGGAAGAATAGTTGAAGCCATTGATAAGATCCATACTAGGATAAAGGTTGCACAAGATAGACAAAAGAGCTATGCAGATACCAAGAGAAAAGACTTGGAATTTGAAGTTGGAGAGAAAGTCTTTCTAAAGGTGACACCAATAAAGGGTGTATCTAGGTTCAGCAAGAAAGGAAAACTACGACCTCGTTATATCGGACCTTTTGCAATACTTGATAGGATTGGAAATGTGGCTTATCGATTGGCGTTGCCACTTGAACTATCGGCAGTTCACAATGTGTTTCATGTATCGATGATCAGAAAGTATATGCATGATCCTGATCATGTGGTCAACTACCAATCTATGGAAGTAGAAAAAGACTTATCTTATGAGGAATTACCGATCAAGATACTGGATCGAAAGGTACATAAATTACGGAATAAGGAGATTCAACTAGTCAAGGTGCAATGGAATAATTATGGAGTAGAAGAAGCTACTTGGGAAAGAGAAGAAGAAGTTAAAGACAAATACCCAACACTCTTTATCCAACCATAAGGTAAATTTCGAGGAGAAAATTTTGTTTAAGGTGTAAGGGTTGTAGTAGCCGAGAAAAATAAAATAGGATTATGCTATTATTTTGTGATGATCTAGCACCACGAGCCTAACCCATTTTAGAAACGATCTATGGAAACTCAACTCATGTAAGATTACGAAAGCCCAAGTCATAAGTTAATTAAAAGCCCAGCAATTTAAGAGATTCAGTTTAAGTAAAATTGATTACAAAGATTTAATGAATAACTGGATTGCCCCAATGGTCATCTACATGGTATTTCATATAGGCAACCTAGGTTCGAATCACCATGTAGATGTTTTTTATAAAACTTTCATATGAATTATTTTTATGGTGTAGAGACTCTTCAAATTCTTAATTAAAGACTAAGTTTAATAAATTTAATGATAATACAACTCCCCCACTTAATTTCTCATTAAAAAGAAAGGTTATAGAAGTGGAAGGTCACTTTTTCACTACACTCCTCTTCAAATCGGAATTTCATCTCATTTTCTCTCAAATATATATATATATATATATACAAGGGTGAGAAGAAGGAAGGCTTTCTATACATTTTGTTCTTTTATCCAAGAAAATTGAAGGTAGGTAGAGGTGCAAGTGTTCATTCGTTTTCAAATCTGATTTTTCGATAAATATTTGAATGAAATGGTACCTTCGGGTAAGGTGCTTTGGCACTACAATAGTTTGAATGATCATTCTCCAGCTCTACGTGTTATGATAATACTATAGTAATTGGATTTTTCCGGAAATCCATCTACGTGCAACGGTATGAATCTATAGTTTGGAATTTCTAATTTGATAACGAATTGCACCGATGATATCTATTGAGTTTCAAACTCATGGGTTAATTCCCTTCCTAAAGGTTGAATGTATTTTCTTTGGGGCGTAGATGATGGTAAAGGATGATGCAACATGTCATGGAGAAGCTGGTGATTTACATCTTTAGTTGATTTTGAGATGTTTACACTTTCTTTAAATTTGATTCCTACGAATGTTACGTGGATCTATTTTATGAACACTCGTCATGAATAAACTACGTTTGAAAGCAGATATGCATCATAGGAATAAATTTACAAATCACAGTATAAAAAAAAGTTAGAGATTTAAAGTTTTGATGTCTCTTCAGAAATTTCAATTCTACCTCATCTTTAAAAAAAATCATAACTCTTTCGTTACTTGGTATTTTTATATGAAACCAATTGGATTGGATAGCCTAATAAGTTAGTTACTGAAAAAATTGGAATCATGTCAATCCAATATCGGTAAAAGGTCATATGTCACATAAAGTAAACTGTGCTGGGTGCTGTCTCTATTTTTTAGCTTCTACCCTTGTTTTCAAAAATTCATAACTCACTCGTTACTTGGAATTTTTGGATGAAGCCAATTCGATTTGATAGTCTCATGGATTAGCTACTGAATAAATTTGAAATCATGTGGTTTTAACATCAGTGCAATTTTATATGCCATTTTAAGTGAACTACACCGGTTTACCTTTCAATTGGATCGCTGCTGAGTTTTGAAAAATATTTTAATATCCCATATGATGTCGACAAAAGCTAATTTTTGACTATGTCATATTATAAGGAGTTTACTATCTTAAATTAAAATTTGATGAAGTTTCAAGGTCGATAGCTATGAAAACAAATTTATTTTGACAATCACTATTTGAGACCAAAAAAATTGGAACAACAACATTACTTTTTATGTTTTGCCAAAATTTCACGTCAATAGTCGTTACATGCATAGAACCCATTCTAAAAATATTTTCGAAAGTGTTTTGTTTTAGAATTGGATTACTGTTTAAATAAAAAAGAAAATTCTTTAATTAAATTCTAAATTTAATCTTTATACCTTCTATTAAAAATATATTGAACTAACTTTACGGCTAAGGTACAATGGTTTGAGTGACGTTTCTGTCCATGCAGGTCGGGGTGTTACATAAACTAAGCTCAGGTGATATTTTAGTCAAATTTGATTGATAACACACCAATGAACAAATCCAAGATGAAATTTTAGTCAAACTTGAATAGAAACTCGCCAATGAACAAAACAAAGGTGAAATTTTACTCGAATTTGATTGGAAACGCTCCAGTGAACAAAACCTGGATAAAATTTCTATCAAATATGATTTGAAACTCACCAACGAACAAAACCCAGGGGAATTTTAGTCAATTTTGGTTAAAAACATGCCAATGAATGAAACTCAGGCGAAATTCTAGTCAAATTTGACTGAAAATGCACCAATGAACTAAATCGACGTAAAATTTTAGTCAAATTTCATTGGAAATGCACCAATGAACAAAATTCAGGATGAATTTTATTCAAATTTGATCAGAAACGCACCAATGAACCAAACTCTTGTGAAATGTTAGTCAAAATTGATTGGAAATTCAACAAAGAACTAAAAGCAGGAAAAATTTTATTCAAATTTGATTGGAAACGTGCTAATGAATAACACTCAAATAAAATTTTAGCCAAATTTGATTATAAATACGCCAATGAACTAAACTCATAAGAATTTTTTGTCAAATTTGATAGGAAACGCGCCAAGGAACAAAACCTAGATGAAATTTTAGTCAAACTTAATTAGAAACAAACTAATGAACGAAACCCCAGTGAAATTTTGTCAAATTATGGAACAAACCAATTAACCAAACTCGTGTGAAATTTTATTCAAATTTGATGGGAAACACGCAAACGAACTAAACACAGGTGAAACTATAGTCAAATTTGATTGGAAGCGTGCCAATGAACTAAACCCATGGAAAATTTTAGTCAAATTTGATTGAAAACTCCCCAATGAACTAAACTCAGGAAAAATTGAAGTCAATTTTTATTGGAAACACACCAACGAACAAAATTCAAGTGAAA
>NW_019261013.1:40625-45193 GCF_002742605.1 Olea europaea var. sylvestris | reverse complement strand
TTTTTTTTTTTTGGATTTGTTTCTTCATTTCTATCCTTCAAGTCCCTCTGGAATCTAAGCCTTCCCAATAATTTGTTGCTCATCATTCTCACTTTTTATCCGAGTTAACTCGTTCATATCTGTCTTTTCAAACTAATTTTATTCTTGATACTGCTTTCCCCAACCTATTTCAATATTATCTTGGTCTTTTGGTTTGTCTAATATTCTTGTTTCTTCAATTTCTTGGGTTTTTTCAATTTGATTGGATGGTGGTGGTTACATAAATGAACTGTGCTAGGCTTTTTTTCTTGATCAAAGATTAGATCTTTTATTCTGGGGATCTGTGAGCTATCTGTAAATTTGTCAAGAAAATGCAACTCTGCTGCGTCTCTTCCCGATGGAGGTATTGAAAAAATTTTCAATTTATTTTAGAGCCAATTTGTTGAATAATTTAATAACTTCTATTCTAGACCATTTCTGTAAAATGTGTTTTTATGTTATAGAAGTTGGTTTTATGACTTTTATCTGTTGATGATAATTGGGCTAAGAATTTAGTTTAAGTAACTTGTTACTATCAAAGAAAGATGTAAAATTTACAGGAGCGCGATTAGTTTACTGATGCAGAAGAATGTATAATGTCACCAAGTGAAAAAGTTATACAAAGAACTTTTGTAATCCAGTTTGGGGATGTAGATTCTAAATGTTGCAACCCAGTTTGAGGCAAATTGGAGCATGAAATGTATATTTTTGTTTTTGGGGTGGTTGCATGAACAGGGGGAGAGGTTTAATGTATCATGGTCTATGTAGATAAAATCCTAGATGTTGTTAAATTTATCTCCCTATTAAGTGGTGCCATATGTGGAGCATTATGTAAAATCAATTTAATTAGGCAATGGTACAGATTCTTGTCTTAGGCATACATGTTTCAAGGATATCTTTCCATTTCTAACTAAAAGCGATGATTTCATATTTCAATACTTTAGAAAGAAATGAAAGTTCTTCAAATCTTTTTTATCCTTTTAACTTTTATTTTCCAGATGATTGTTTCATTAATGAGTTACATAGAGAATTTGTAATATATCTGAGTTTTATCCAATTGAGAGCTGGGATAAGTGGTTTTGGCTATTAGGATAGTTGTAATTCTTTGACTGAATTATGTCCTGAAATTTCACATTGGTTGAAGTTTTGATCCACATTTTGAGATGGTAAATTAAGGAAAAGTTGATGTCGTACTTATTATAGTGCATCTAGACAATCTCAGACTTTCGAGTGCTTACTCTTATTTATGTTTATACATTCACATTTGCCTTCTTTTTTGATATGCATAAATCTGGTTCAGCTGCATCATGATATTATTCTAATGATATTCCACCTGAAATTAATTATCTCAGTTGTAAACTTTGCTATCTTTTAAGAAACGACTGAGATATAACTTGCTTTGTATGGGTCAATTAATGCTTTAGAGTGTTCGTCTAAGTCTAAAAGAAATTGAAAATACTTTTCCTGAAAGTAAATAAATTTTAGAACTAAAAAAAAATCTTAAATATCTCGGACATATTTTGCAAAAAAAAGAAGTTGCTTGAAAATGAACTTTTAAGCATTGCCAAAATGCTTGTTAATCAGCATCTAACGCCTTAAATTGCTCAACCGATCTGTCTGGTGGTGTTTGCTCACTTTATATCATCTTTTTTTACTTCTTGGAACTATCTCTTCATGTACTCTTATAATTGTGTCATATTATCTTCAGAGAAAAAGAAACAAGAGATTTCTGAAATCCAAGCAGCTTTGGATGATGCTGATGTTTTGATAGTGCAAAGCTTTCCACCTTTATTTTGTTATAAGTTTTCTCTCAGTACTAATCTCAAATGAGTTGTATTTTCCTAGATTCGAAAAATGGATCTTGAGGCAAGAAGCTTGCAGCCAAGCTTGAAGGCTACACTACTTTCTAAGCTCAGGGAATATAAATTTGATCTAAATAAGTTGAAAAGGGAAGTGAAAAAACTAGTTTTGCCTAATTCAAATGTTCCTAGCCATAAAGAGTTGTTAGAATCTTGAATGGCTGGTGCAAATTCGGTATACTTGTACGCAATTGCCCTTCTAATTTTTTCCATCCTTAATATCTATCGTATGTATATATTGCAGGGAGAATCGCAATTGGCTTCGCCCCACAAGAAATAATTCAACTGTATCTGGTTGCACAGTAGGTGAAGACTTCTATTTTACCATTAATAGAGTCATGCAAAGATTATCCTTGAGCATTATTTACTTTTTTTTAAATAAATAATTCAATAAAAACAAACTTCACTTATGGTGGAGGAATACCATGGTGACAATATAGCCTTACAAATAGCAAACTAAAAATCTAGACAAATCAACTCACTTACGTAAATATAGCATTCCTATGCGGTCCAACCGAACAAAGCCACGAGCATGGACAGGCAAGTTATTAGTAGATGTAAAATGATACATCACACCTTATGCCCCCATTTTTGCTAATGAATCCGCCACTTCATTTGCTTCCCTAAACTGGTGTGAAACCCGTATCTCAAATAAACTCATTAAATTCAATAACCCCTCCCAAAAATCCCACAAATACCAAATTGTGCACTTGCATCTCAACATCCATTCCATAACAATTTTGGAATCACATTCAATACCAACCTAAAAAAATCCTATGTGTTGGCAAAGTTTAGGCCCCTCAATAATAGCTCTCAGCTTAGCTTCGTTATTCGACGCTATCCCAAAATTAGTTGCAAACGCTGCTAGCACCATTCTTTTGTCATTGTGTATCACTTCCCCTCTACCTGCCTATCTTGGGTTTCCCAGACTACTCCCATCTACATTGATCTTTACTCTCCCAGCCATTGGTTTTTTCCAGGTCACCAAGCATGCAGGTAATAGTTTCCTTACTACACAAGGAGTGCCCATATCTTTTAGGATATTTTCCTCCTCACATGTCAATAGTCTTATCTTTGTAACATTATTTGCCAATTGTTGTAGCCAAGATTTAATGGACAAAAATCTTCAACTGATTCATTAAGACCCTCCATCTTTGCTCTACATCTTCGAATCTAAAGTCTCCAAGTTTCTAAACATGGTATTAGTCCCTGTAAGCATCCTAACTGAGAGGACCTATTGGCTCGAGCCCACCAAATTTGTATCCTATCCCACCATGCCTGCTTCTCATACCACCTAACACCAAGAATAGAGGAGAGTCTCCTCCACACCTCATCTGCGAATTCTCCAGAGCTTAGGATATGTTTAGCATCCTCCTCATGGCCAGCTATGCAACAATTGCACTGAGACACCATAGCCACTCCAACCTGACAAATCTTATCATCAACACTAAGCCTGCCCGATAAGGCTTTCCATACACAATTGAAGCCCTCTTAAGAAGGGCATTATGCCACACCCATTGCACACACTTCACTGTGGAAGCCCTCACTTGAATCACATCCCAAGCATTTTTGGTTGAGAATCTTCCTTGTACATTTGGTCTCCATATGAGAATATCCTTTCCAGATTTTTCACCTTCTACTTTTTTTCATTATGCTTGTTGCCATGTTGATCGATACTAACTGACCCAAACTAGCAATATCCCAGGCAATTTGCAAGTAGATTTCATGAACCTTCAAACCAGGTTGAACAATCTGTCTACTCTTTGGCAAAGTGGGCCCTCTTCTAACCATTTATCATACCAAATGATATTTTTCCTTCCCTAATCTTTCATTGGCTATTAGCAACCACATCAGGGAAACAATCTACCACAAATTTCCAAAACCTTGAGCCCATATGATCCAGGTTTTCTACATCCACCAAACCCTGTGGTACATATTTTGATTTGAAAAATCGAGTCCTCAACAAATCAACAGTAAGCACTTTCCAAGCAAATTTCATGTGGAGAGACTTTTGAATTTCTTCAAACCTACGAATCCCAAGGCCTCCCTCTATCAGTGGTGTACAAATTTTCTTCCATGAGCACTATTTTTTCCTATTTCTTCCATTAATCCCCAGAAGAAAAAGGATAATATGGAATTTAAAGTCCTAAACACCGATTTAGGAACACTTAGAACGGATAATAAATGGGTTACCATACATGACAAAACATATCTCAATAACACAAGACGACCTCCTTGTGATAAAAGTTGCCTTTTCCAACCTGCAATATTTTTTTTTTTTTTTTAGTTTTCTCCACTAAAAGATGTAGATGACAAGCAGTCAATCTTCCTACCACCACTGGCACCCCAAATAAGTTATTGGAAAAAAGCCCACTCTGAAAGAACCTAATTGAAGAACCTCATTCTTGTGAGATGCCCCACAATGTTTAGCAAAGAAAATAGCCAACTTTTCTTTATTGATAACCTGGCCTGTCCATTTTTCATATAACTGAAAGGTCTCCATTAAATCCTTTATCGATCTTTTACTTCCATTAGCAAAGATTACAATATCATTAGCATGTAGCAAATGCGACACCGAAGGTGCACCTCAGGGATGTGAATAACCACCTATGCAGCCGTCTACGAATTTTTTTCTCACTAGCCTCGTCAACACCTCTTCGATGATAATAAATAAATATGGGGATATAGGAT
>NW_019261013.1:27697-34377 GCF_002742605.1 Olea europaea var. sylvestris | reverse complement strand
TTTTTTCAATTTGATTGGATGGTGGTGGTTACATAAATGAACTGTGCTAGGCTTTTTTTCTTGATCAAAGATTAGATCTTTTATTCTGGGGATCTGTGAGCTATCTGTAAATTTGTCAAGAAAATGCAACTCTGCTGCGTCTCTTCCCGATGGAGGTATTGAAAAAATTTTCAATTTATTTTAGAGCCAATTTGTTGAATAATTTAATAACTTCTATTCTAGACCATTTCTGTAAAATGTGTTTTTATGTTATAGAAGTTGGTTTTATGACTTTTATCTGTTGATGATAATTGGGCTAAGAATTTAGTTTAAGTAACTTGTTACTATCAAAGAAAGATGTAAAATTTACAGGAGCGCGATTAGTTTACTGATGCAGAAGAATGTATAATGTCACCAAGTGAAAAAGTTATACAAAGAACTTTTGTAATCCAGTTTGGGGATGTAGATTCTAAATGTTGCAACCCAGTTTGAGGAAAATTGGAGCATGAAATGTATATTTTTGTTTTTGGGGTGGTTGCATGAACAGGGGGAGAGGTTTAATGTATCATGGTCTATGTAGATAAAATCCTAGATGTTGTTAAATTTATCTCCCTATTAAGTGGTGCCATATGTGGAGCATTATGTAAAATCAATTTAATTAGGCAATGGTACAGATTCTTGTCTTAGGCATACATGTTTCAAGGATATCTTTCCATTTCTAACTAAAAGCGATGATTTCATATTTCAATACTTTAGAAAGAAATGAAAGTTCTTCAAATCTTTTTTATCCTTTTAACTTTTATTTTCCAGATGATTGTTTCATTAATGAGTTACATAGAGAATTTGTAATATATCTGAGTTTTATCCAATTGAGAGCTGGGATAAGTGGTTTTGGCTATTAGGATAGTTGTAATTCTTTGACTGAATTATGTCCTGAAATTTCACATTGGTTGAAGTTTTGATCCACATTTTGAGATGGTAAATTAAGGAAAAGTTGATGTCGTACTTATTATAGTGCATCTAGACAATCTCAGACTTTCGAGTGCTTACTCTTATTTATGTTTATACATTCACATTTGCCTTCTTTTTTGATATGCATAAATCTGGTTCAGCTGCATCATGATATTATTCTAATGATATTCCACCTGAAATTAATTATCTCAGTTGTAAACTTTGCTATCTTTTAAGAAACGACTGAGATATAACTTGCTTTGTATGGGTCAATTAATGCTTTAGAGTGTTCGTCTAAGTCTAAAAGAAATTGAAAATACTTTTCCTGAAAGTAAATAAATTTTAGAACTAAAAAAAAATCTTAAATATCTCGGACATATTTTGCAAAAAAAAGAAGTTGCTTGAAAATGAACTTTTAAGCATTGCCAAAATGCTTGTTAATCAGCATCTAACGCCTTAAATTGCTCAACCGATCTGTCTGGTGGTGTTTGCTCACTTTATATCATCTTTTTTTACTTCTTGGAACTATCTCTTCATGTACTCTTATAATTGTGTCATATTATCTTCAGAGAAAAAGAAACAAGAGATTTCTGAAATCCAAGCAGCTTTGGATGATGCTGATGTTTTGATAGTGCAAAGCTTTCCACCTTTATTTTGTTATAAGTTTTCTCTCAGTACTAATCTCAAATGAGTTGTATTTTCCTAGATTCGAAAAATGGATCTTGAGGCAAGAAGCTTGCAGCCAAGCTTGAAGGCTACACTACTTTCTAAGCTCAGGGAATATAAATTTGATCTAAATAAGTTGAAAAGGGAAGTGAAAAAACTAGTTTTGCCTAATTCAAATGTTCCTAGCCATAAAGAGTTGTTAGAATCTTGAATGGCTGGTGCAAATTCGGTATACTTGTACGCAATTGCCCTTCTAATTTTTTCCATCCTTAATATCTATCGTATGTATATATTGCAGGGAGAATCGCAATTGGCTTCGCCCCACAAGAAATAATTCAACTGTATCTGGTTGCACAGTAGGTGAAAACTTCTATTTTACCATTAATAGAGTCATGCAAAGATTATCCTTGAGCATTATTTACTTTTTTTTAAATAAATAATTCAATAAAAACAAACTTCACTTATGGTGGAGGAATACCATGGTGACAATATAGCCTTACAAATAGCAAACTAAAAATCTAGACAAATCAACTCACTTACGTAAATATAGCATTCCTATGCGGTCCAACCGAACAAAGCCACGAGCATGGACAGGCAAGTTATTAGTAGATGTAAAATGATACATCACACCTTATGCCCCCATTTTTGCTAATGAATCCGCCACTTCATTTGCTTCCCTAAACTGGTGTGAAACCCGTATCTCAAATAAACTCATTAAATTCAATAACCCCTCCCAAAAATCCCACAAATACCAAATTGTGCACTTGCATCTCAACATCCATTCCACAACAATTTTGGAATCACATTCAATACCAACCTAAAAAAGTCCTATGTGTTGGCAAAGTTTAGGCCCCTCAATAATAGCTCTCAGCTTAGCTTCGTTATTCGACGCTATCCCAAAATTAGTTGCAAACGCTGCTAGCACCATTCTTTTGTCATTGTGTATCACTTCCCCTCTACCTGCCTATCTTGGGTTTCCCAGACTACTCCCATCTACATTGATCTTTACTCTCCCAGCCATTGGTTTTTTCCAGGTCACCAAGCATGCAGGTAATAGTTTCCTTACTACACAAGGAGTGCCCATATCTTTTAGGATATTTTCCTCCTCACATGTCAATAGTCTTATCTTTGTAACATTATTTGCCAATTGTTGTAGCCAAGATTTAATGGACAAAACATCTTCAACTGATTCATTAAGACCCTCCATCTTTGCTCTACATCTTCGAATCTAAAGTCTCCAAGTTTCTAAACATGGTATTAGTCCCTGTAAGCATCCTAACTGAGAGGACCTATTGGCTCGAGCCCACCAAATTTGTATCCTATCCCACCATGCCTGCTTCTCATACCACCTAACACCAAGAATAGAGGAGAGTCTCCTCCACACCTCATCTGCGAATTCTCCAGAGCTTAGGATATGTTTAGCATCCTCCTCATGGCCAGCTATGCAACAATTGCACTGAGACACCATAGCCACTCCAACCTGACAAATCTTATCATCAACACTAAGCCTGCCCGATAAGGCTTTCCATACACAATTGAAGCCCTCTTAAGAAGGGCATTATGCCACACCCATTGCACACACTTCACTGTGGAAGCCCTCACTTGAATCACATCCCAAGCATTTTTGGTTGAGAATCTTCCTTGTACATTTGGTCTCCATATGAGAATATCCTTTCCAGATTTTTCACCTTCTACTTTTTTTCATTATGCTTGTTGCCATGTTGATCGATACTAACTGACCCAAACTAGCAATATCCCAGGCAATTTGCAAGTAGATTTCATGAACCTTCAAACCAGGTTGAACAATCTGTCTACTCTTTGGCAAAGTGGGCCCTCTTCTAACCATTTATCATACCAAATGATATTTTTCCTTCCCTAATCTTTCATTGGCTATTAGCAACCACATCAGGGAAACAATCTACCACAAATTTCCAAAACCTTGAGCCCATATGATCCAGGTTTTCTACATCCACCAAACCCTGTGGTACATATTTTGATTTGAAAAATCGAGTCCTCAACAAATCAACAGTAAGCACTTTCCAAGCAAATTTCATGTGGAGAGACTTTTGAATTTCTTCAAACCTACGAATCCCAAGGCCTCCCTCTATCAGTGGTGTACAAATTTTCTTCCATGAGCACTATTTTTTCCTATTTCTTCCATTAATCCCCAGAAGAAAAAGGATAATATGGAATTTAAAGTCCTAAACACCGATTTAGGAACACTTAGAACGGACAATAAATGGGTTGCCATACATGACAAAACATGTCTCAATAACACAAGATGACCTTGTGATAGAAGTTGCCTTCTCCAACTTGCAATCTTTTTCTTCTTCTTTTTTCCACTAAAAGCTATAGATGATGAGTAATCAATCTTCCTACCACCACTAGCACCCCAAATACGTTATTGGAAAAAGCCCTCTCTGAAAGAACTTAATCGAAGAACCTCATTCTTATGAGATCCCCACAATGTTTAGTAAAGAAAATAGCTAACTTCTCTTTATTGATAACATGGCCTGTCCATTTTTCATATAACTCAAAGGTCTCCATTAAAGCCTTTATCAATATTTTACTTCCATTAGTAAAGATTACAATATCATTAGCATATAGAAAATACGACACCGAATGTGCACCTCAGGGATGTGAATAAACACCTATGCAGCCATGTACGAATTTTTTTCTCACTAGCCTAGTCAACACCTTTTCCATGATAATAAATAAATATAGGGATATATGATCACCTTACCTCAGTTAATATTAGGATTCAGTATCTTTTATGGTTTTTGTTTTTCAATTCCTAGATCAGCTGGAAAATTAAGTGATAGATGTCAATGTCATGATGAGATTGTATAGATTAGCTAGATTTAACCAAGATGAATTTTTGTTCAAAATGTCAATATAGTTATGTTTTCGCTGTCTATTATCCTATTTTATTATGCTATGTTAGCTTTTACCAAAGAGAAGAGTTGAGCAGCGTTTGACTTGGTTATCCTCTTTAGACATACTTTTCAACTACATCAGTGCTTATCTCATTGTTGCTTACTCTACATATGATAATGTCAACTGAGAGGCTCAACCAATCAATTGACAAAATCAAGGAAAGTTGACGTGCTGCACTGGAGACAGAAGAGCTCGGAGTTTTAATTCTTGAAGATCTGCAACAGCAACGTGAACCTCTCTTGCATTCCCATAAGAAGGCATGTCACTTCCCAAGAGTTCTTAGGCCCCATTTTCCCCCTATCTTTTGAAATGAAAATTGTATTTTTCAACAAAAAATGTAAAAATAGATGGAAATTTACATCTTCTTTCATCCACGAGAGGCAAAAGGTGGATTTAGATCTTCCAATTTGAGCAAAATTTGAATTTAGATACATTGGAATGTAAATAAGGACGCAAAGTGATTTTAAAGATATCAATTTACCCCAATTTTACATCACAATTGGAGATGCTCTAATCTGCTTATTATATAGATCCTTCTATACACTGGCGGATCTAGGCACAGGCTCGACCGTGCTGTAGCTCGTGTCCGCCCCTAAAAATGTCTACTTTTTTCTTGGTTTTTTAAAGATAAATCTATGTTTATTTGTATTGTAGTCCGTGTCCAAATTCAAGGTTAGATCCACATTGCTTCTATAGTTACCATTGAGGCCATGTTTTGACCAGTTTCTTTTTAGGTTGTTTTGCTTAAAGCATGTTTGGCTAAGCTTAAAAAGATTATAAGTAAATATGATGTGAACCCCGTAGCAATGTTGACTACAAAACGCACAGCGAGATTGACGAATCCAAGAAAGCCAAATTAATCCAAGAGTTTAGGATTAATCTAAAAGAAAGTTGAACCAAAAAATCCAACAAGAACGACGCTTGAAAGACCCCTTGATCACACAATCCAAGAATTGAATCTGGTTGTTTGAACGCCACAAGTTAATACTTGATAAGTTCAAAATTGTTCAATGATACTCCTCACTTTAATTCAATATCAAATATGTCAAAAGCTTTTTTACAATTGAATGAAAACTCCTATTTATACTAAACCTAAAAACTAGGTAAAAATCATGTAAAAGTTAAGCATAATCCCCAAAATATGGAAAAGAATAAAAAACTAACAAAAAATGGAAAAATACCAAAAATAGAAAATTCGCCAAAATTTTGGCCTATGTGACCGCGACGCTCATTTCTATGTGGTCGCATAGTTTAAGCAAGTTGCCTCCTTTGAGTTTCGGTAAGCCTCCATGTGACCGCGATCCACTTTGGCCTATGCGACCGCATAGGCTTGGAACTTCTCTTTAGTTTCGGCCTTTGTTATTAAATTGATCCAAGTTGATTCTGCCTTCGACCCGAACATGAAAGTTTCTCCATTTTGAGTCCCAAACATGGTTCCATCAATGGTTTCTTGAACGAGTAATCTCATCGCTTGTTTCACTTGCTTTTCCCTTGATCGTGTCATCGGTCCGTCATCGACTATCAACGGGTCTTGTCTCGCACTTGCCTTCCTCGGGATCGACTCCTGGGTCATATCAAAATATATAAGATTTAAGATAATCAATTTCTCATTCTTGGTAAGATGTAGTACAAAAGGCAATCTATATGTGGAGAAGAGGATGTACTATAAGGCCTAATCGGTCATAGCTTATATACCTATTCTAATAGGGAGAGGGATATTATTCATTAAGTTAAGGCCATGAAGATCGAGTTAATCTTAGTTGATTTTGATTATAATAAAAAAGTCTTTGAGAATTTTCTAAGAATTATCATCATCATCATCATTATTATTACTACTTTGACATTCATGACGAATCAACAAGGTGGATATAAGCTTTTGGTTACATCACTATAGAAGGTAAATATAACAAATTGGATGATTAAATATATGCCTAACCTAATCCTTACTCAAATGATTAGCATCCTGTACGTAATTTTCAAGCTTGTTATTTTCTAAGTATTTTTTAAAGAAAGGAGAAACAAAAAATGTCAATACGAGGGCTACCTATGGAGGATGAGACTCGGTACAACCCACTTCTTTGGCGGAGCTTATTAAATCAAACGACGAATCTATTGGGACATATGTCCAAATGAATTATTCGATTTTA
>NW_019261013.1:19444-20646 GCF_002742605.1 Olea europaea var. sylvestris | reverse complement strand
GGCACTATCTTTATGGCGACAAATGTCAAATATTTACCGACCATAAAAGTTTAAAGTCTATCTTTGATAAGAAGGAACTGAATATGAGGCAGAGAAGATGGTTGGAATTGATAAAGGATTATGATTGTAAGATCGACTACCATCCAGGGGAAAGCTAATATAGTTGCATATGCTCTTAGTAGAAAGACTAATTCTTCCTCTTCATCTAGTGCATAATATGCTTCCTTGATCGGTGAGTTCAAGAAGTTGCATACTTAGTTGTCAGTTACTACTTCTAGGGCATTATTAGCTCATTTTCAAGTAAGGCCTACTTTAATTGATAAGGTTAAAGAAGCTCAATCACAGGACCCGACATTGAAAACATTGAAAGCAGAAGTCAATGATGGCCTAAGAAAGGATTATGTGATTAGAGATGATGGTGCATTGGCTATGGATATTAGGTTATGTGTTCCAGATATTCCCGATTCAAAGAAAGAGATTCTTGAAAAGACACACAGTTTTGCTTATGCTATGCATCCAGGCGGTATTAAAATGTATCATACATTAAAAGATCATTCCTGGTAGCTTGGAATGAAGAGAGAGATAGCAGATTTTGTGTCCAAATGTCTTATCTGCCAGCAGGTAAAGCCAATTCGTCAGAAAACAACAGGACTTTTACAGCCATTGCCTATTCCAGAATGGAAATGGGAGCACATTACTGTGAACTTTTTATTTTGTCTTCCTCACACCCAGAATGGTCATGATGGTGTTTGGGTTATTGTGGATCGTTTGACCAAGTTTGCTAGGTTTTTGCCGATCAAAGCCACTTATACTTTAAATAAGTTGGCAAAGTTGTATGTAGACGAGAGTGAGCTTATATGGTACTCCATTATCTATTGTGTCAGATAGAGACCTTCATTTTACATTTAAATTTTTGCCCAGTTTATAGGCAGCCATGGGTACTAAACTATATTTCAGTATAGCTTTTTATTCTCGGATAGATGGTCAGTCAGAGAGGACCATACAGACTCTTGAGGATATGTTGAGGGCTTGTGTCTTAGAGTTCAGAGGTTGCTCGGTTTCACATTTGTCATTAATGGAGTTTTCTTACAATAACAGTTAACACTCCGGTATAGAAATGGCTCCTTTTGAAGCTTTATATGGTAGAAAGTGCAAAATAGCAGTTTGCTGGGATGAAGCTGGCAAGAGGAAGTTAGTAGGCC
>NW_019261013.1:0-9705 GCF_002742605.1 Olea europaea var. sylvestris | reverse complement strand
ATATGGCTAAAATTTTACTTGGGTTTCATTTATTAGCGGGTTTTCAATAAAATTTGGATAAAACTTCAGTTGAATTTTGATCATTGGCGTGTTTCCATTAAAATTTGTCCACAATTTCATTTGATTTTTTTCCATTGGTGCGTTTTCAATCAAATTTGACTAAAATTTCATCTATATTTTGATAATTGACGCGTTTTCAATCAAATTTGACTAAAATTTCGTCTGAGTTTTGTTCATTAGCATGTTTCCAGTCAAATTTGATTAAAAATTTCATCTGAGATTTGTTTATTGCAATGTTTTCAATCAAATCTGTCAAAAATATCATATGATTCAGGATGAGCTGCGAGATGTTGCATTATCTATATTTGCCAACAAAGAAGATCTCCTCGGTGCAATGAATGTTGCTGAAATGATAGACAAGCTTGGCCTACGCTCGCTGAGGAAGCATCACTATTAAACAAATCTTGGTTCTTTATTGCCATTGGTCTTTGTTTTTTCCCCCTTGGTTGGTTTTGTTTGCTTCCAGGTACATCAAGAGCACCTGTGCCACGTCTAGAAAGCGGCGTTACGATGGTCTCATCTGGCTCTCTAAAAATATTCCTTACAAGGAAAGTTCTAATTATCCAATAGTGCCGATGCGCTTGCTTTATTTGTATTTGATTTAGTTTGCCTCATTTGTATTCGGTTCAGTTTCATACAACCGCTCTTTTCTTGCAAGCATGAGATCTGAGCTGATGTCGAGTTGGATGTTGAGGTTCATCAATTATTAATCATACAGTTTTTGTGTGTATAAGTGACACGACCCATCCCGAATCACCCTAATGGACCCGACACGTGTCGTGCGCCGATGATGAATACCAGCTAAATGCCGGACCCACCACCAAGGCAACTATGATTTGCTTTGACTGTGACATAATTTTATAAAAATTTTACAGAGTCTCCTCTAAAATATGGACAAAAATCACCTGAAAATTTTTCAACTTTCTCAAACCAATATATATAATTTAAAACAAGGTACATCAGCCCTTCCAAACACAACTATTCAAAATAAGGTACGTTGGAATGAAATTTACACTTCTTTATAAACCAGAGGACTCCAAATGCATTACTTATACAAAATTATGTAGTGAGTCCATGATATAAGCTGAAAAAAGATGCATCTATACCAAAAATTATGAACGGTATAAACTGACAAAGAGAAACAAACAAATAACAACAGAGTGGCTCAATTTGGTAATCTAACAGGCTTCGATGTGACTCAACACAGCTACGATCTGATAAGAAAAAGGGAGAAAAAATATATGAGCTTATAATTCAGTGAGTGGATAATTTTGTAAACAAATATACTATTTCCATTTATGCTAATTTTCTAAAAACTGGTTTATGATAAAAATATCATTCACAGTACTTTAAGCTAAATCTTTATTCTTTAAACTGAATAAGCTAAATTCTGCATTCTGAAATTTGATAAGCTGTATAATACTAATAAATCACACCAAAAACGCACCCGAAATAACTATAATCATGTATCGGTTGACACCGATAGACATGACAAAGCTATCCAATTCTGAAATTCTATAATTCTGTAATTCTAAAATTCTGGTCACACACGCGCAGAGCTATCTGGTCATACACAATGGAAAACATTCACAATAGTGTAGAACGAATAAAATCACCATAACTGGTCATACACTGTGGAAACACGTTCACACCAGTGCAGAGTGAGTAAAATCACCTGAGTACTTTCTGGTGGTTTTTAGAAAATAAATTTAAATATGTTGTACTATTTAATACTGAAATAATGTGCTAATGAAATGATTTAACTGAAATGAATTTAACTTTAAAAACAACAGTTTATAAATCAACTTTATTCTAAAAATCATGCTGTCAAATCAACTGTAGGAATTAATAAATTTTCTAATTCAATATATTTTTTATAAATACTAATTTCTGAAAAATAAGTTTATACCCACTCACACAATACGAGCTACAGACTAGGCCGGTCAGTAAGCTTTTCCAATTTCTTCGTCACCACATGAAATAGTTACAAAATAACTAATTTAACCACTATTAAAATCAAGAAACCTTTTATCTCTAATGATATAATAATTAAACTAAATTTCCCGAGACTTGCGAAATTTTCCTAAATTTCCTTTAATCAATTTGTAATAATTCTTACTTTCTAATACTTTCAGAACTAAGCCACATACCCAAATTTACCTTCATCCCAAACATAAAAACAATTTCTTCTTCTATTCTTGTAAAATTTGAATTCTCTCTTGCACCAATTTAATTTACATCTTGTTCATTATATTAATCCTTTCAAGTGTGTATTTCATCAATACTATAATTTCCACTAATTATACCTATTCAAGAACTCAATTAAAAACTCTAGGGTTTACCAAAATTAATATTTCTTGCCTTGATATAAAAATCTTTCGTAAATCAAAAAGACTGGCTTGAAATCATATTCTTCCCATTAATCTGAAAATTAAACTATCAAATTAACCCAACTACTTAGAAACCTTGAAAGTTTAATATAAATTATACCATAAAACATTTACCTCTTCTCCTCTCTAAGAAATGAAGAAACTGAATAATGGAACTCAAGTTTTCTTCACTCCCCCTCCCCCTTTTTTTTCCACCTTCTTTTTCTCTTTTCTTTTCTCTTCATTCTCTTCCTCTTTCTCAATTTTTTCTGGCTTCTACAAGCTGTCGTCCAAGTCTCTCCCTCTTGTGTGTACATATCACAAAACAAATGAGACATTAGTTAATAACTTGCCACTTGTCCTCCAATAATCCAATTTTGCAATCAAGTCCCTTCTTTTATGTTTTGTATAAATTCTAGTCATTAATCTTTCCATACTTATAAACTAAATCTCCCAAGTTTAAATGATGGCCATTTTAAATCCTTAAGTAATATCAATAACAAAATAAACCCCAATAAAATAATTTGGTCAATTAAGTCCCAATCAAATTTTTTATTTCATTTAAGTCCCTAGTTGACCTTGACTTTGACGAGTTAATCTTTGAATTTCGACTAAACAAAAATGGGTTATAACAATCTCACCTCCTTAAAAGAATTTCGTCCTAGAAATTCATCTAGCATTTGATTAGGTAACGAATAGATGAGGATATTGAACATGCATCTAATCCTCATGCTCCTAGGTTGCCTCTTCTACTATTGATTCTTCCAAAGCATCTTTACGAGTGAAATTGTCTTGTTCCTCTAAATTTGCACCTTTCTGTCTAGAATTCTCATTGGCTCCTTTGTATAAGTCAAATTCTCCTTCAAGTGAACTAGATGAGACTCTAGACCATGAGAAGGATCTGCAATGTACTTGCGGAGCATGGAGACATGAAAAACATCATGGATCCTAGATAATTCAGTTGGCAAATCTAATCGATATGCAACTGGACCAATTCGCTCAGTAATCTTATATGGTCCAATGTATCGCGGTCTCAATTTTCCTCGCTTGCCAAATCTCGAAACTTCCTTCCAATGTGACAATTTTAAAAATACTTTATCTCCAACTGTGAATTTCAGATCTTTTTTGTGCTTATCTGTATAACTTTTCTGTCTATCTTGTGTTGCTTTCAACTTTTCTTTGATCAATTTCACATTTTTTAAAGTCATTTGAACCAATTCAAAGCCTACTAACTTCCTCTTATGAGCTTCATCCCAACAAACTGGTGTTCTGCACTTTCTACCATATAAAGCTTCAAAATGAGCCATTTCTATACTGGAGTGGTAAATGTTATTGTAAGAAAACTTCATCAATGACAAATGTGAATCCCAACTACTTCTGAACTCTAAAACACAAGCCCTCAACCTATCATCAAGAGTCTATATGGTCCTGTCCGACTAACCATCTGTTCGAGGATGAAAGCTGTACTGAAATGTAGTTTAGTACCCATGACTTCCTATAAACTGGGCAAGAATTTAGATGTAAAACGAAGGTCTCTGTCTGACACAATAGATAATAGAGTACCATATAAGCTCACTATCTTGTCCACATACAACTTTGCCAGCTTATTTAAAGTATAAGTGGATTTGATTGGCAAAACCCTAGCAGACTTGGTCAAACGATCCACAATAACCCAAACACCATCATGACCATTCTGGGTCCGAGGAAGACCAAATAAAAAGTCCATAGTAATGTGCTCCCATTTCTATTCTGGAATTAGTAATGGCTATAAAAGTCTTGCTATTTTCTGACGAATGGGCTTTACCTGCTGGCAGATAAGACATTTGGATACAAAATTTGTTATCTCTCTCTTCATTCCAAGCCACCGGTAATGATCTTTCAATGTATGATACATTTTAATATTGCTTGGATGCATAGTATAAGCAAAACTGTGTGTCTCTTCCAGAATCTCTTTCTTTAATTCGGGAATATCTAGAACACATAACCTATTACCCATAGCCAATGCACCATCATCTCTAATCACATAATCCTTTCTTAGTCCATCATTGACTTCTGCTTTCAATGTTTTCAATGCCGGGTCTTATGATTGAGCTTCTTTAACCTTATCAATTAAAGTGAGCCTTACTTAAAAATGAGCTAATAATGCCCCAAAAGTAGTACTGTGAACTGAGTATGCAACTTCTTGAACTCACCGATCAAGGAAGCATATTCTGCACTAGATAGAGAGGAAGAATCAATCTTTCTACTAAGAGCATCTGAAACTATATTAGCTTTCCTTGGATAGTAGTCGATCTTACAATCATAATCCTTTATCAATTCCAACTTTTTTCTCTACCTTAGATTCAGTTCCTTCTGATCAAAGATATACTTTAGAATTTTATGGCCGATAAATATTTGACATTTCTTACCATAAAGATAGTGCCTCCAAATCATTAATGACAACACCACTACAACTAACTCCAAATCATGAGTTGGATAATTTAACTCATGCTTCTTCAATTGTCTAAAAGCATAAGCTACAACTTTCCCACTCTGCATTAGAACACAACCCAATCCTTGGCGTGAAGCACCACTATAAATCACAAACTCTTCAACTGGAGATGGAAGAGTAAGTAAAGGAGCAGAAACTAATTTTCACTTCAACTCTTGAAAACTCTTTCGACATTCTTCAGTCCACACAAACCTGGTGTTCTTTCGAGTCAAACTAGTTAGAGGAAGAGCAATTTTGGAAAAATCCTCTACGAACCGACGATAATAACCTGCTAGCCTAAGAAAACTCCGTACTTCTGTAACATTAGTAGGGCATTCCCATTTTATTACTTCTTCAATTTTTTGAGGATCTACATAAATACCTCCTGCTGAGATAGCATGACCCAGAAATATAACTTTATCTAGCCAAAATTCATTTATGCTAAACTTAGCATACAACTGCTTATCTCGCAAAGTCTGTAAAATAATCCTCAAATGCTTAACATGATCTTCACGACTGCGAGAATAGGCCAATATATCATCAATAAAAAAATCAAAAATCTATCTAATTATGGGTGAAGCACCCTATTCATCAGGTTCATAAATGGTGCTGGGGCATTACTCAACCCAAACGGCATCACCAGAAACTCATTATGGCCATACTGTGACCTAAAAGCAGTTTTCTGCACATCAACATCCCTAATTTTGAGTTGATGGTACCCTGACTGCAGATCAACCTTAGAAAACACTATAGCATCTCGAAGTTGGTCAAACAAATCATCAATACGAGATGAAGGATACTTATTGCGAATAGTCACTTTATTCAGCTGTCTATAGTCAATACACAATCGCATTGTGCCATCTTTCTTCTTCACAAATAAGACCGGTGCCCCCCATGGAGATACCCTGGGTCTAATAAAACCCTTGTCAACTAAATCTTGCAACTGAACTTTCAATTCCTTTAACTCTGCTGGAGCCATTCTTTAAGGTGTATGTGAAATAGGGATAGTCCCTGGGATCAAGTCAATGGTAAACTTAATTTCTCTATCAGGAGATAACCATGGAAGATCTTCAGGAAAAACATCAGGGAAATCTCTTACCACTGGTATATCATCAAGTTTCAACTTAGTGATTTAAGTGTCAATCACATGAGCCAAATATGCAAGACAGCATTTTCTAAGCAATCTCCTAGCATCAAGTACAGAAATAATATATGAAGGTAATATTCTCCGTTTACCACTAAAAACAATTTCAAGCTCTTACGGCATTTTGAACACTACCTCTTTGTGTAAACAATCAACTGAAGCATGATTTGCAGCTAAGAAATCCATGCCCAATATCACATCAAAATCATGAATATCAAGTGGAATCAAATTAGCTCTCAACTTATGGTCATTCACTCTAATCACGCAATCCTTGTACACTTTGTTAGCTAAAAGTAAATGTCCTATTGGAATAGCTACCACTAAATCACTGTCTAATGGTTCGGTCATAAGGTCTGCATTAATAGCAAATGCATATGATATAAATGAATGTGTAGCACCAGAATCAATTAAAGAACGAGTATTTTTGCCAAAAATAGATAGCATACCTATGACTACATCTGGGGATTCTTCGACATCATGCTGAGTCACTATAAACACTCTTCCCTGAGTCCTGGGATGTCTTACCTGACCTTTCTATCTAGAACCACTATTGCTAGCAACATCAAACTGAATAGCCCTAGTGGCACCTGCTTTACTTGCCAACGTGTCCTGGTTCTGATTCTGTTTGGAAATACCAACACCTGATCGTAAAGATGTCCCTTGTGATACACCACCTTGCTGAAAATGAACTAGACATTCTCTCCTCAAATGCCCAATCTAACCACAGTGATAACAAACCCCAACGCCCTTAAGGCACTCACCAGGGTGAAATTAACCATAAGACTGGCACTGAGGAAACCTAGCAACACTGGAGCTATCACCCTACCTAGGAGTAAATGATCTCTAGAAGGATCCTTGTGTCTGAAAACGACTACTCCCTAACTGCTGCACAGATCTCTGACTGCCATGAGATTTGGATTTGAAGCTGCCAGATGTGGAAATACCTAATCTACCTCCTCTGCGATCCCTTCTCAGTGGTCTATGGTCTATTCATTGAGACTCCAGCCCAGTGATGACTACCACCAACTCTAGGCCTCATTTGTTGCTGACCGTTTTGTCGTTCTAAAAAACTTTTCTCCATTCACATCGCTGCTTCTACAAGTTTACCAAAATTCTCATACCTTATTGGAGTCACCACGGATCTGATTTCTTCTTTCAAGCCTTGTTCAAACCTTCTGCACTTATCAACTTCATCGACTACAAGGGCCGTAGCATACTTTGATAATTCTACAAACTTTTTCTAATATTCTGTCACTATGGATGTCTACACTAGTTTCAAGAATTCATTTTGTTTGTCATTCTTATGAACGAGGGCAATAATACTCATTAAAATCTTCTTTAAAATCAACCTACATGATCGCAGAAGGATCAACATATTTACTCTATACTGATCTCCACCAATCATAAGCACCTCCTTCTCACAAGAAGGTTGCCAAAAGTAATTTTTGATATTCGGGACAATGCATAACATCAAATACTCTTTCAATCCTTACCAACCAAGATTCAGCTTATGCTGGATCAGCAGTGCCTATGAACACTTTAGCTCCTAATTTAGTTGCTCGCTCTATGCTATATTCTTTATCAGAACTACGTAAAGCAGAAGTAACGACAGTAGCAATTTTTTCAGCTATAGGATCAAGTTGAGCTACATCCCCTTGCAGTCGTTGCTCATAAATTTGATGCACTGATTCTTCAACTCTATCTCTATCAGGAGCAACTTGTGGTTGAGGCGATACATCTTGGAGCCTACGAGTCTTATTACCACGAGCCATGACTTCCAATCACAAAATATGTATGATATGATGAGAACAAAGTCAAAAATAAATGCAAAGCAAACTGATTTTGATATGATCCAGGAGTCGAGTCCGACGAAGGCAAGTGCGAGACGAGACCCGTTGATAGTCGATGACGGACCAATGAAGCGATCAAGGGCAAAGCAAGTGAAACAAGTGATGGGATTGCTCATTCAAGAAACCATTGATGGAACCATGTTCGGAACTCAAAATGGAGCAACTTTCATGTTTGGGTCGAAGGTCGAATTAACTTGGATCAATGTGTTATCAAGCGATGAAACAAGAGGCTGAAAACAAGCCTACGGCCGCACAGTGGCATACCGAAAACAAATATTGCATTTTTTGTTGAACCATGCGACTACATGGAATTACACCATGTGGCCGCACAAGCCAAAAAAATTGGCAAATTTTCTAATTTTGACCGAATTTCCTAGTTTCGATAGAATTCTTATGAAATCAAATTATTACCATAATTTGATGGTTTTGGACGTTTTTACTCCTTAGTATAAATAGGATAATACTTTTCATTGTAACAACTTTTGACTTTTGCTTGATTAATATTATAGAGAGAGAAATTTATTCTTTCAATTTCTTGTTCTTCTTGAACAATCTTGGAACTTATCAAGATTCAATTTCTTGTGGCATTCTAAACAATCAGATTGTGGGTTCTTTTAATTGTAATCAAGGGGTTTTAGGTTTTTCGCTAATCTAGGGTTTCTTGGTTCAATTCTTGGGGTTTAAGATCTAAAATCGGGTTAGTATTAGCGTTCTTGGATTCCGCATCAATCTCGTTGTGGGTTTCGTAGTTTCCATTGCTACGGGGTTCACATCAGTTGGTATCAGAGCTTTGGCTCCAATTTAATCAGGTTAAATCCTTTGTTTTCTAATTTTTTTCAATTTCTCGTGTTCTTGTGTCCAGAAGGTTTTCTTGATCCTTTGATCCAAAAGTTTCATAAAAAATCTTCAAATTCCGTTTCTGGACTCAATTTTCGCCCAAATCAGTTTTCATTTTCTTTGTTGGTTTTGTTATTGATTTTCGGATCTAAAAAAAAATTTACTGTTCATCTGTACGGTACTGTTCATCCGTACAGTTAAAAAAAAGAAAAAACTTGTTAAATATTATTGATCCATTAAATACCAACTTTTATTATTCATGATCATTTCTAAATTACTTGGACACATTGAATCATTCCATTCCTTCAATTCAAATCAAGTTTTAAAAGTTTTCTTTGAGTCCTTTGTTACAATTATTGAGTCACATCCGGTTTGGGGAATTCTACACGAATTGATTGATTGATTGAGTTCATTGATTGTTCCTAAAAGCAATTGTTGAAAGAATTGAGTGGTAAAAGGTAGAAAGGTGAGCTTAATAGAGGGTAAAAGCCCTTGTGTGTGTTTCGAGTGACTTTTGGTGAGGCAGTAAAATAAAATTTTAGTGTTAGGATGTCAGAAAGGGCAGAATCAAACTCAATCCGACAAGGCAATAATAGCAATGCTTCGGAGGATTTAGTGCATAGGTTTGAGAGGGCGTTTGGAGATGTGAGAGATAGGTTAGAGAAGCAGGAGGCTTGGATAAATAGATTAGATACATCGATGGCTAATCTTAGTCGGGGGCATCGAGTGGATGTATCCAATGCCAGAGGACCGGATAGATCGTAGCCTAGGAGGGAAATGTAAGAGGAGTATGAATATGGGAGTGAAATGGGCGAAGATGAATTTCACGGTGTTGAGATGGGAAGGACTAGGAATAGAGGTGATAGGTTCGACAGACGGGGTCAGAATGATCGCGGGGAGGAGTTGGATGGAAATTTGGGAAATATAAAAGTGACAGTTCCTTCATTCAAAGGAAGAAGTGATCCCGAGGCATAC
>NW_019261012.1:0-1029 GCF_002742605.1 Olea europaea var. sylvestris | reverse complement strand
ATACAATTTACAATTTTCTTGACAGCATCTATATTACTGACATTAAAATTAATAACCAAAATGGGAACTCCTTTGCCTTGTTGGCCTGAGGTTGAATATATACATAAATCATACTTTCATATAATTGTATTCAAATTTTTTTTCTTTTTTTAATTTCTTCATGTCCTTGTTCTCTGTGTGGTTCTGCTAATTCTCTTAGAAAGCAAAACTGATGCATGTCGTCTATTACTGTGTCCCAATTGAATCCGAAACGTTATATAGACTGGTAGGAATCTATCATTTTATCCATTCCTGTAAGTTCTATGGAATGAAACTGACCCTGAATTTATCTACATCTACTAACAAATTAGTTGAATGAAGTTGCTTTGTTTATTTCCTCATGATTGCTCTGCGCTTTATTCAGTATTTTACATCAGACACGTTTTGTGCATATTGAATATCCTTTAATGTTGAATTCAGCATTGTCACAAACGACGCAGACAGAATTGGATGTTTTGGACTTTCCATCATATAAAGTCAGTGATGATGGTGATAATAGAATGGATACATATGGCCCAGATCTGAAAAACGAAATTGTTGAATATAATTGCTTTCTCAACGCCATAATACAGGTTGCTATTAGACAGCATGCTTTTTAATTGTTGTTTCCTAAGAATTTTCTTTCTCCACATTTATCATCGCAATAATTTTCCTGGGGCCTAAGATATTGATTCTTTTCTGGAATTCAGTCCTTGTGGCACCTAAGACGGTTTCGAGATGAATTTTTTAAATCATCATCTTGGCATGTTCATGTCGGTGATCATTGTGCTATATGTGCTCTATCTGACATCTTCATTTCTCTGAGAAGTCAATCAATGAATAGAAGAGAAGCTATTGCTCCTACTTGCTTGAGGGTTGCTCTAAGCGACATGTATCCTGATGGTAAATTCTTCCACGAGGTAAATCATACAGCTGAAGCAATGAATTTCTTTGCTAATTATTTTAGTATAATTTGTGTTTCATCATTTCATTAACATCATAAATTTAGAA
>NW_019261011.1:0-1029 GCF_002742605.1 Olea europaea var. sylvestris | reverse complement strand
CTTTTAATTAACTTATGGTTTGGGCTTTTATAATTTTAAATAGGTTGAGCTTCTATAACTCGTTTCTTAAATGGGCTAGACTCATGGTGTGAAATTATCACAAAATAATAGTTTAATTTCATTTTATTTCTCAGGCTTATATAAATATCCTTCTGGATGTTGACTAGCTTGATCTCATTGTGCAATGGAACAATCATTGCAAATTGATTTTTTATATATAAAACATTTTGTACGCTACCTAGTGATTGACAAGCACCCTCACTCCACACTTTATTTATACATTTCTCCATTATCGACTGCGTATTTGAGTTATGAATCAGAGATAAAATGGAGGTTACAATTTAGAATTCGCTATTAGTCTTGTCATTTATTCTTGCTTCAAGCTTAGGGAAGCTCGTTTACATAAACATCTCGGGATGGGGAATCGAGGCAACCATTTTTTGTGCAGTTGCATTATGAGCTTTAATGAAATTGGTTAACCTTTTTGTAATAGTTGCCACCGTTAAGTGGCAAATTTCCTAAAGGTGCATTGGATTGGGTGTATGAAATTTGCATTAAGAGTGTGTTTGATTGGTTTTATTTCACATGAAAAATATTATTTTTCCCCTAAATTCATACTTTCGGGGTGTTTGATTGACAATTCTTTTCATAAAAAATATTTTTCAACTTTTGGCCACGTGATCATATTTTCCTCAAAAATAAGGAAAATGTTTTCCTCAAAAACACATTTAATTAATATTTCTATACAGATAAGTTCTAAACAATTGAATTGCCTAGAATTTATTTTCTTTTCAATAAATTTCATGCTTGCAATCAAACGTAATTTAAAAGAAAATAAATTTTAAGGTATTCAATTGTCTAGACTTACTTGTATAAAAATTATTAATTAAATGTATTTGGTTAATTTAGTTTTCAATTAAGAAAATATTATAATTGTCCACTTTTTATAAGTGGTAGATGAGAAAGAGAAATAGAGTAAATTACCTGAAAGATAAAAATCACATCTCCTTAAAGAAAATATTTTTTTTT
>NW_019261010.1:0-1029 GCF_002742605.1 Olea europaea var. sylvestris | reverse complement strand
CCGCATTGCATAAACAGCAAACAAGAACGAGAACAAGAGAAAAGCATAGGAAAAATGGTGGTGGTGCTGCAGCCATTGAATCTCAAGCAACTACTCTACTTTGCTTCTTTGAAAGCAAACAACAACCCTTTTCTTATCTGGAATACTCGTCCATTATTTATAGTTCGCTGCTTCTCTACTTCTTCTTCTTCTTCTTCTTCTTCCGCCATCGTTGATGGCGGCACTCTCATACAAGCTGGCCGCAACCGCAGGTCTTCCTCGTCCTCTACCAATTCCACCTCCGACAGAGAGACCGTTCGCGCTAGCCGTATCAAAAAGGTTTAAACTTTTTCTTTTTCTATGCTTGAACTGCCTCTAGTACTCAATTTTAACGTTGCTTTGGGGTTTCGTCCCTTTTTTAATCTGAGCAGTCAAGACCAATGTGAATGTTGTTGAACCGGAGATACATATTCTATAATCAAGTGGAAGTAGGACTAAAAATTTCCTCTTGCTAAAGATTTTGTTATCTTGTGAAAGCGATTTTAAAATGGCAGCGGCTGACTTTTGTATTTGAGCATGTCGAAATTGGCCCAGATATAAGGGTGGAGGGTTCCAACCTTGCTAGGTTAGACGTGTAGTAACCATTTGATTACAAACGGTCAACATTGTAACGATAGTCGATTGGGACAAAGTTCCTGAAAATTCACTCATGCCTGACGTGGGTGAATGAGCCCTTCTCAAGATGTTTTTGAACTAATGGATCAGTAATAAAAGGGTGACCAGTTGGTGTAATACTGAGAGAATTGCTGATCTGACTAATCGCAAGAAGGTAACAACTTAGTGAGGAAATATGTAAATGTGCTAATGTGGCTTGTAACGTGGAAGTGACCACTCAATGTGAATTTGGAGTGAAGCCTCACATGGATTTGACAATGAACCGTCTAAACAGAAACTTTAAAATCGTGAAAAAATGGCTTAGGTTATAGGCTCCTGGTGTTCTAACCAAAATGTCAAATGGATCAAAGATTTATTCTTGGGGGGGGGGGGGGG
>NW_019261009.1:0-1029 GCF_002742605.1 Olea europaea var. sylvestris | reverse complement strand
TTTTTTTTTTCCTTTTTTGTTGTTAAATAGATAATTATATTTGCGATGAAGGTTGAATTACATAATAGCGACTCTTCCAGGTGTCCCACATATTAGATCCCAGGGGAAGAGGATCAAGTTGGTCCACCCTTATGAACATCTTAATACATTATATCCCTTCAACTTTTTGAGCGAAATACGACAAAAGAAATGAAGCAAAATCCATGGACCGACCCTATCATCTTCCCCGTAGAAACTATGAGATCACCTCAAAGGCGCACTATCATCAATATTGATTTCATCAATAAAAAAATCTATAGGCTTGTTATCTATGAATTTGGTCATAAAATGCCGTCATCAAAGGAACATAGCAGTTTGTAGCTAGGTATTTGACAAAATAGGATCGCTAAACAAGCATAGATTGGCAAATAAGCATAGGAATAAATAAAGGTTGTTGAATCTTCTACTAGTTCATAAACAACTATGTAGAGTGATGGACTTACTAGCATTGATCCTTAAAAGGGCGATGCTACCATATTGAGCATGTTCCTTGAGAAGCAGATCGATATATCTGTTATATAGCTTACCTTTAGACCTTTTTGAAAAAGGTTCTATTACTAACATGTTTACATCCATTATAGATACATGTGTTTGGGTTCAAAGCCCTACGAGCTCTACATTGGAAGATCTGTGAATCATTCCTGCTTATGTTAAACCTTTTCAAGGCCCACCTCATGGGATCCAAGTTGCATAGGGGGTTCTTTATGACATTAGGACCTTGTTTGAGCCACATTATTTTTTCATTAAAATGAAAAAATGACCATTATCCATCATATCAAGCCACCATATTTGATTTTTTATCTCTTGTGTGGGGTCCATAACGACTATATTTTTCATTCTCATTTTTACAATAATGTGGCTCAAACGGGGGCTAGGGGTAATTGGACTAAGCAAATACTTTTTTTGTCACATGGGAATGATGTCCAGAAGAAAGAAAAGGATTGTAGAAAAGATTAGACAACGACAAGGTTGTAACTTCCAATCTGACTT
>NW_019261008.1:0-1029 GCF_002742605.1 Olea europaea var. sylvestris | reverse complement strand
ATAACCGCAGCTAGAAAGAGTTGGTGGCAGTACATACAGCACTTGGTGCTGTACATATTTACAGCCTTCTCGCAAAATGTGGGGTCCGCAATTATTTTAATCGCGATCCTCACTCCTACACATCACTTCTCTTTTACTAGAGGGAGATGATTAGAATTTCTTTTCTACTTTATTTTTATTTTATTTGAGGTTTGGATTTGTTGGGTTAATTCTTAAATAATTTTTTTTACTATTGGACTTATGGAGCTTAACTACACCGTACACTTTTTACTTCAATGTAAGTATTGTGTCGTAGGCCCTTGGTTTAGGAAAATTAGCCCTCATGAATAATTTTTTTGAGCATTATAAGGATGACACTTTTAAAAGTTTGCATATGTATTAAATTGGCTTAAAAATTTCTCATGTAACCATATTCTTTCTGAGTTGAGATAAAGCAGATAGATGTGAGGGAAAAAACTGTAAAACCCTCAGCGGCATGAAGAGAAAGTAGGAGTGTACTCCAAAATTTGTGTACTTGTTTGCTTTCAATTTCCTCTATTTTGCATTGTTATTACTGCTCTTGATGATGCATAATTCATCATCCAATCCATTTGTTTTGGGTTCAAGAACATAACTGCTCAATTATCGTTTAAAATAATAATAATAATAATTGATAAAAAAAAAAAAAAAAATCTTCAAACATGGTGCAACTAGAAATGTGCATTATATTCAACCTTTTTACAATCACCTTCGTTGGCCTCAATTTTCGTACAGTTGATGTAGTCAACAAATTTTGACTCCACTCACGTCCACGTGATATTTGTCCAACATATTTGGAAAATTTGTTATGTTAATAGCAATCAACAAAGGTAGGGGAGGCGACCGTGAGCACTCCACGATCAAGTCAATCAACTTGTATAAATATATTTGAGTGTGAATCAAACAAAAGACGTGAACTACATAGTCTACAATAATGTACGAGCATCGAAGGTAATAAGAAAAAAGTGAGGGCAATATTATTAAGGGAATGTAAAATTACTATACTTTCAA
>NW_019261007.1:0-1029 GCF_002742605.1 Olea europaea var. sylvestris | reverse complement strand
TTTTGTTCCCGATCAACCTGTAAAATTTTAGCTCATTCCGACACAGTCGAGAAAAATGATGAAATTGCTCCGGCGCGATTTTTATTTCCGATCAACCTGTCAAATTTTAGCCAATTCCGACACAGGCGCGAAAAATGACGAAATAGACCCCGGCGCGGTTTTTGTTTCCGATCGACCTATCAAATTTTAGCCCATTCTGACACAGTCGCGAAAAATGACGAAAGTGCCCCCGGCGCGATTTTTGTTTCCGATCAACCTGTCAAATTTTAGCCCAATCCGACAGAGTTACGAAAAATGGCGAAATTAACCCTGGCGCGATTTTTGTTTCCGATCAACCTGTTAAATTTGAGCCCATTCCGACACAGTAGCGAAAAAAGAAGAAATTCACCCGGAGCGATTTTTGTTCTCGATCAACCTGTTAAATTTGAGCCCATTCCGACACAGTAGCGAAAAAAGAAGAAATTCACCCGGAGCGATTTTTGTTCTCGATCAACCTGTTAAATTTGAGCCCATTCCGACACAGTAGCGAAAAAAGAAGAAATTCACCCGGAGCGATTTTTGTTCTCGATCAACCTGTTAAATTTGAGCCCATTCCGACACAGTAGCGAAAAAAGAAGAAATTCACCCGGAGCGATTTTTGTTCTCGATCAACCTGTTAAATTTGAGCCCATTCCGACACAGTAGCGAAAAAAGAAGAAATTCACCCGGAGCGATTTTTGTTCTCGATCAACCTGTTAAATTTGAGCCCATTCCGACACAGTAGCGAAAAAAGAAGAAATTCACCCGGAGCGATTTTTGTTCTCGATCAACCTGTTAAATTTGAGCCCATTCCGACACAGTAGCGAAAAATGACGAAATTGCCCCGGCGCGATTTTTGTTTCCAATCAACATGTCAAATTTTAGCCAATTCCGACATAAACGTGAAAAATGACGAAATTGCCCCCGTTGCGGTTTTTGTTTCCGATCAACCAATCAAATTTTAGTCCATTCCGACCCAGTCGAGAAAAATGACGAAATTACCCCCAGCAC
>NW_019261006.1:0-1029 GCF_002742605.1 Olea europaea var. sylvestris | reverse complement strand
TGGTGCTCGTATATCTTACTATCAACATTTCTTCAAATGGATATATATTGTCTCTGCTCGTTTGGCTGTAAAATTTTTATATAGCATTCTCATCTATCCGTGTCTAGAACATCTTCTTAGCATGGATTAATGAAATTAATGTAAGTCCAAAAATCCTTCTTAATTTTGTGGTGGATTTGCGTTAATAGAAAAAATACAAAATTTTTTAAAAAATGTAAAATGACCTACGACAACGGTCAGTAAATGCTGCAGAAAATAAGAATATAAGTATAGACAGCAGTCAAAAAATACTGCAGAAACGTTATTAACAACGTTGAAAAAACGTTGTAAATGGTTATTCATAACGTTGAAAAAACGCTGCAAAAGTTTACTAGCAACATTCTAAAAACATTAGAAAAAGGTTATATGCAACGTTCAAAGAACGTTGCTTTATCCCTCTATTGTACGACAACATCGAGATTTGCAATATATGTTCGAAGTTGCAAAGGTCTTCGGCAACATTTTGTAAACGTTGCAAAATACTATTTTTGTTGTAGTGTATAGTTATCCTTTGGCATGAAAGGGATTATTAAACGTGTTTTAGTAAAATCCCACAAGCTTACAGGATAGTTGACAAGGAATAATATAGTGAGTAAAGGGTATCATCTTACGAGAAATAAAGTTGAAATTGAATTATACTAATCCGTTACCAAATTTGAATATAAATGTAACACGAGAGATTTGATTTGTTTGTTTGTTTCCAAATTAAATCTACTAATCATCTAATGGTGTTTTTAACTAAATATGTGAATTATGCCCTTGTTTGGGCTCCATTTTAATTTAAGGCATTTTTTTTCTTTTCAACCACACATTATTCAATAAATAATATTAGAAGTAAATCTAAAATTTTTCTTTCCTTTTTAACAACACATTCTCCAAAATATTACTATCCTAAATATATTTTTCTAAAACTTCATTGAAATAGAGCCCAAACAAAGGCTATGTGTTGAAATTTTGAATTTGCCTATTGTTTTCCTATTTTCAATTCTA
>NW_019261005.1:0-1029 GCF_002742605.1 Olea europaea var. sylvestris | reverse complement strand
ACCACACTAGTGGTATTTGCTTAAAAAAAAAAACCCTAAACCCTAAACCCTAAACCCTAAACCCTAAACCCTAAAACCCTAAAACCCTAAACCCTAAAACCCTAAACCCTAAACCCTAAACCCTAAACCCCTAAAACCCTAAAACCCTAAAACCTAAACCCTAAACCCTAAACCCTAAACCCTAAACCAGTGTAGTCAAAAACCCTAAACCCTTTCTCTCTCTACCTCCAAAACGCTCTCCCTTCTCTCTAGAATGGGAGAAAACCTCCAAAACTCCAACAAACTTGATCCACCACCAAAACCACCGGATTGCAGCACTCTAAGTGGTGGAAAATCATTGCCAACAACCACCCAAACATCTCCTATAGCACCAATATCAGATTCATCTTCCAACTCAATAGATCTGAGTTTGAAAAATCATGGCACGAATCCCAAGGTCGTCGAAACACCCACTTCTGATCAGAATTTGGATATGGGACCATCACCAATGATTCCAGAAGGGCCGAAAACCCTGGGGGTGGTAGAGATTTCGTCCAAATCGCCCGAAATTGACAGATCGAATCCCGAGGGGCCGAAAACTGATTTTTCAATTAACCCTTACACAGAGCTCAAACAGGGACACGCGCCAGACCATCAGATTACCCATGAAAAGACGAACCTTCGACTAAAAAATCATCCAATTCCGACGCTGGACGCGCCCTTACCGGCGATCGAAAGTTCCGGCCAGTCACTCGGAAAATCGCTGATTCCGGCCAATCCTGAACTCATTTCGGAAAACGGAACATACCGTGATGATCAGCATCAAATTCCGCATCTGCCTGTGAAAAATCATAATTTTCTGACACCATTGGAAAATCGCCGCCGGTCAACCGCCGGTCAACGGCCGGCGCGTGGTGGTCACGCGCCGGTGACATTTCACCAGAATGTGGGGAATTTTGTTACGGAACCAATTCCATCATCGGTTTTTCCACATGAGGCCCAGACAGTGCTCAATCAGGGCCGAAAGACCTATGCTACTGCAGTTTCTGG
>NW_019261004.1:0-1029 GCF_002742605.1 Olea europaea var. sylvestris | reverse complement strand
CAGCCCATTCCGACTCAGTCGAGAAAAATGACGAAATTGCCCCCGGCGCAATTTTTATTTTCGATCAACCTGCCATATTTAAAGCAATTACGACACAATCGAGAAAAATATCGAAATTGCCCCAGGCGCGGTTTTTGTTTCCGATCAACCAGTCAAATCTTATCCCATTCCGACACAGTCGAGAAAAATGACGAAATTGCCCAGGCTCGATTTTTATTTCCGATCAACCTGCCAAATTTCAGCGCATTCCGACACAGTCGAGAAAAATGACGAAATTGCCCTCGGCGCGATTTTTATTTCCGATCAACCTGCCAAATTTCAACCCATCCGACACAGTCGAGAAAACTGACGAAATTCCCCCCGACGCGGTTTTTGTTTCCAATCAACAGGTCAAATTTTAGCCCATTCCAACGCAGTCGCGAAAATTGACGAAATTGCCCCCGGTGCGATTTTTGTTTCCGATCAACCCGTCAAATTTGAGCCAATTTCGACACAGTTGCGAAAAATGACCAAATTACCCCCGGCGCGATTTTTGTTCCCGATAAACCTGTCAAATTTGAGCCCATTCCGACGCCAGTCGCGAAAAATTACGAAATTGCCCATGGCGCGGTTTTTGTTTCGGATCAACCTGCCAAATTTTAGCCCATTCCGACTAAGTCGAGAAAAATGATGAAATTGCCCCCGGCGAGATTTTTGTTTCCGATCAACCAGTCAAATTTTAGCCCATTTCGACACAGTCGAGAAAAATGACGAAATTGCCCCTGGCGCGGATTTTGTTTCCGATCAACCAGTCAAATTTTAGCCCATTCCGACACAGTCGAGATAAATGACGAAATTGCCCCCGGCGCGATTTATGATTTCCGATCATTCTGCCAAATTTCAGCCCATTTCGACTCAGTCGAGAAAAATGACGAAATTGCCCACGGCGCGATTTTTGTTTCCGATTAACAGTCAAATTTTAGCCCATTCCGACACAGTCGCGAAAAATGACGAAATTGCCCCCGGCGCGATTTTTGTTTCCGATCAACC
>NW_019261003.1:0-1029 GCF_002742605.1 Olea europaea var. sylvestris | reverse complement strand
CCCTTGTCAGTGCACTTAGTGAAGGAAATGGTCTTGGGAGTTCTACACGATGTTGTGAGAGTGACTTCGACCCATTTGGGGCAGGACATGGATGCAGCAGCATATCTTCTGGACTTGGTAATGCCTATCTCCTTATCCATATATCTATTGAAAACTTCTGGTATTTCTCACATTATGACTGTAAACCTGGCTTCAATTTTAAACTTAAAATGTTTTGATATCCGTTCGTCCATGCTATTTTATTGAATATTGCAGTTCTGCTATTATTTTCACCCAGGCATGGCAGTTGCACGAGACCTTAAAGGAAAAAGAGACCGCATAGTTGCAGTCATCAGCAATGAAACAACCATGGCTGGTCAGGTTTATGAGGCGATGAGTAATGCTGGTTATTTGGATTCAAATTTGGTTGTGATATTGAATGATAGTCGTCACACGTTACAGCCAAAGCTCGAGCAAACACCGAAAACATCAGTTAATGCTTTATCTAGTACTCTGAGCAAGTTGCAGTCAAGTAAAATTTTCAGGAGATTTAGAGAAATTGCTAAGGTATTCTTCACCCTATCCTATAGAAAATATGTTCATTGGATGTTCATTTCTAAACCAGAAATTCTTGATTTACTTTTTCTTTGACAAATTTGATGATGCAAGCAACCAAAATTAAATTATCAGTTGGCATTAATAAACCAAAGTTTGGGAATATAGCCCAAAAAGGATTGGATGCAAATAGTGATATAATTTAATTTGATTTTGAAGATACAACAATCTTTTGAAGTACAGTACGATGTTTCAGAACCAAATTTTAGTTCATTATCTGTATACTGCACTTAAGGATGAATTATGAAATCTGTGGAACTCTTAAGTTCAAAATGGTTATAATGATTTTAGTAATTTTACTTAAGATATTAGTGATCAGATTCTCAAATTTCCTGTCCTGCGTAATCTATCATGAATACTAGTGACCATTAGCGATAGATGGTGATCATATACATTTAACATTATCAGAAAATTTCTTAAAATATTTGAGGCCAT
>NW_019261002.1:0-25795 GCF_002742605.1 Olea europaea var. sylvestris | reverse complement strand
TGGTTGAATCCAAAAATTAAATTGTTCTTAGTTGAAACTCACGGCACAACCCTCAATGAAGTGAAACTTCAAATCATAGTTTCTGATAATGGGTCAAAACATTTCCTTAATGTTTCTGAATTTATTAACAAACTGAAAACTTTTTTTTTTGTATCTAAAACATGTATCAGAGTTTCTGAAGAGTTTTAAGTTCCAAAACGTGTTGGCAGAGTAAAATTAACATTGTAAAGTTTCACTACAAGCTATCTGTGTACACTTAGACTTGCTCAAACTAACTAAGTTATCTCATATTAGTCACATAACCATTAACTTATTTATTAAACCTAGAAGTCCTAACATCAAAGCAAGCCATTCATAATAAAAAATCAATTAATTCGTTCTATAATGGAAAACAAGTATTTGTTACTTTGAGCACTAAATGGAGCAAAATAGTCTTATGGAGACATCGTAATTTGATTGGGCTCGAATAATTTCGTGTTACATTTAATTAACTGTAAATTCTTTATTTTTTTGATTTAGCTGATTGCATAATTATATATTGCACTAGAACATTACATGCTATCGCATGATAAAAATACCATAAAGAGAAGTAGTTCAGTCCCTTACTATATTGGTTTATATTATCTTCCGAAGACTAAAGGGCATGTTCTCTCTGCCTAGGTCAAGCGGTTGTCACTTGAATCAGATACTATATATGAGAGAAAATGTGGGTGGAACTGATAGTTTACTGGGTATCCAAGTAACCTACAACCTGCATCTCTTTCAATAACTTTTAATGATGATGAACAGGGAATCATAGATTCCCATTGTGATGCACTAGTAGTGCCGGCTATAATTGCTCGCAACGGCCTTAGCCGCAAGCTGGTAGATAATGGTAGCTCTGTTAACATATTATTTTGAAGCTTTAAACCAAATACAGGTTGAACATCCCAGGATACCCATGGTCTAACCCCTTTATGTTTTTACTAGAGATGCCTTGATCCCTAGAGGACAGATTAAATTAGTCATTGAAATAAGTGAGGACCCAACTGTATTCCACGGATACATGAACATCCTAATTATGGAAAGCAAGTCTACATACAATGGGTGTATAGGATCTTTAGAAGGCCCCCCTTGAAATAGCAAAAGCTGCATTCTCTGTCCACCATCCATTTTTGAAATTTGAAACTTTGAAAGGGATAGTCATGGTCAGAGGAGATCAATCAACCGTGCAAAAGTGCTACACCAAACCCTGAAGAATAGTAGGCCCAAGGGCTCTACTAATCAATACCACCTTAACAATTGAAGGAAATGTGCTCAAAAAACCTCTTTTAGGAAAGGAAACATCCGATGCTGTGAAAAAGTTGGGTTGAAAAATCTATTTGCCAGTAAAGATAGTTTTCCATCTACTGGCAGAAGCAAGATTGAGAAGTTGGCGAAATCAAAGCTGGGCATGAAACACGGTCGCAGGAATTTTTTGAACAAAAAATTGAAAGGCGATCCTCATTTTGCCTACTACGAAACTCAGATCACTAGTAAGGCTAATCCCGCCATTATTTCTATCATTGAGGGCAAGAATCTTTCTGTGAAAGAACTATGCTTGAAGCTAGACTCTATCTACCAACAAAGCTATATTTAAAGGCGAGGGCCATCCTACCAGCAAAATGGTGAAAAGACGAGAATTACTCCATCAAAGAAAGTAGGAATAAATTTCATCCCATAACAATCACAATGTGTAAAGCAAGCTTATGGCTGTCTTTAGTTACAAATCATCGTGATGAAAAATTTAAAGTATCGTGATGAAAAAGTTAAAGTGTAGCTACACAGAAAAAGTACTTTTGAATAAAAACTGTGATTCTTTGTTTCAATGACATGTTTGATACATAAATAAAACATTGTATGGTTGATATTTTACGAGTTACAAAATTAATTTCAAATATGCAAAATAGGATGGTTAGTCAAAATGAATAAACAAGCAAAGCGATACCGAAATGCCTCATCAAAGCAAGTAAATAATGTAATGTGAACTCGTGTATATATCAGAAATAGTAAAAACAATATAGAGGACCGAAGGTGATGCAGGAGGATCCGAGTCAAGTGATGCTGATTTGTCAGATTGCACGATGATGGCGCTGAGATACCATGAGATAGCGGATCGGCGCAAAGATGGAAAGTAGATCACCATTATTTCCTTAATTGGGAGATTTTGACGCGTCTTTGGTAATTTGGCCATAACTTTGGCTACGGTTATCGGAATCGCTATTATGACCCCAATTCGGAAAGCTCTCTTCGGCGCGCACATCGTGGCCACCCAGCTTTGCTCGATGGATGTCAATTTCAAGCCCAAAATCCACTGTTTTCCTTTCCAAAATTCGATTTTAAGTTATTTTTTACTATTTATGGTAATATTTAGTTTCCTTTTTTTATATGTTAGAGAACTCGAAATAAGCCAAATTTTTGGCAACTTACTTCTTTTACTTAATATTTTATTTTGGTATAATTTCGGGATTTTGCCATTTTTGGTAATTTTCCAATAATTTCGTATTTCGCAGCTATTTAACCCGGCTTGTGGGTTAGTTTTCAGCATTCTGCATTATTAATAATATTGAGTTGAATTCAGAGTATTTTCTCTGTTTTGGGCGTTTTCTATCGTTCTTTTCTTGCGAATCATCTGCTACAACCAACCAATAGGATAATCACTATCCTACCCGGCGTCACAAGGATGCTAAATACATTTCTTCAAATTAGATAAAAGGCTAAAAAAGTCATCAATTGCTATAAGCGTCAGCTAGCTCAGCTATAGCAGCGACTTGACATAGGGGAATATTATAAGGATCCACAAGCTGAAAAGGCTCAATGGAATGGACGAAAACATAAATAGCAATATAGGTTGGCAGAGGAATTTTGAAAGAATAGGTATCACTGACATCCTCCACATGAACCTCTGAAAAATCCATGTTCCATTTAGGATGAAATTTTCTGATAATATTTTTCCCTTCTTGCCTAGAGTCCTCGAAAAATTTGGCTTCATAAACCTTCCTTTCATCAACTGCAGACTCTGCATTAGAAAGTCTAACCTTACTACTTTCTAACCATTGACAAAGTAAAATCAGTTCATCTTATGCCTGGGTACCATCTTTTATAGAAAGGAAATAATCAATACAAGAAATTCATACTTATCCTACAAAATTTTGGGAGACAAATTCAAATTTGTCTGCAGAGATCACTTTTCCCCACAAAAAAAATCTCGTATGGCTATGATTTGCTTCAATTTTTTTTAGTGGAAAGACTTGTGCCCACAAAAATGCATATTTTTTCCTGACAAGGTATATCTTTTACTGACAAAAATATTTAACTTGTTTGTAGGCTAATAATTAGCAAAAAAACAAAAAAATCAATCTGATTTTCATTTGTATATAATTGAAAAGAAAAAGAGAAAAAATAAATGTAAAACCCACATACCCCCACGCAATTCCTTTCCTAAACTGTTGCCTCCAAAGATTTTTCACCAAAATTTTCTTCCCTCTTTGCCACTTCAACTTCATCGATCAGTGGTTGCGAAAACTAATTCCAATTTGTTTAACCTCAAATTTTCTGGTAAATACTGTGGTTGCAATCCCAACGTTTGCCCATGAATCTACTACAAATTTTGAGTTCTTCTTCAAGCCGTCGTCAAGGTATGCCCATGAATCCTATTTATTTATAAATTGTGTAGATAATATAAGTAATAATCTTAAATTTTGTGATATACTTTTTCAATTTCTTGCAATGGAAAAGAAGATAAGTTTGAAGTTGTTTTTGAATATAAGTTTATCAGTCAACTGCATCGGTTTTTTAATCCGTTCCACTATTTTAATTATATATAAAAACTTGTGGTTTGCCAAAATTTCATGTTTATTAGCATTACCTATGGTTAGTACTTGGTAGAAATTGTGGTATTGATGATTCATCTGTGAATCGTGTGAAATTGTTTTGGCATATGCAATGCACTTAAAGCCTAAGATTAGCTTCGTTGTTCACTTGGCTGCACCTTAAAATTGGGTTGCCAATATTTGCACTAGGTATGCATGAGTTCACATCCTGCAATAAATTTGACATCTTCATTTCAATAAATTTGCAATAAGTTTTTTTTTTCCCCACAATTAACAGCTTCCTTAAAGGTTTAGCCAGACAGTAAGGCTCCCTGGTAATTGACTGCTTCTAATCTTTGTTATTACGAGTAGGAAATAGCATTTGTGAAAGTGGATAATAATTTTCTCTCTCAATAAGATTCTTAATCTTCATCAATAGAGTCAGATACATTTATAGACAATAATATTTTTGTCTCCCTTCACATGAAGAGGGTGATAGGTGTATTATTGATCCATTATTTTGACTTGCTTAATAATTTCAAACTGAATACTTATAGGTACCGTGTGTTGGGAAAACTAGACAAATACATAGTCGGTGTTGAATCATTTGGTTGAGTATGGTCATAATTTTGAGAAGATTGGTCTATTGGAAGAAAAAGAGATGAACAACCCTCATGATGCTCTCCAGGTAAATATGTTTGTCATTTACTTTAACGTTCTTCAACTTTGGGCTTGTATGAAGTACTTGCAGGAAAGCCTTACATCTGTGATATTATCACAGAATGTGGTACTCCACTTTTTCATTGAAAAAGAAAAGATACTTTCTGCAGTTGGATCTGATCCAGCAGTAGAAGGTTTCTTTTTGCAGGCATGATGATACTGTCATTTTTTCTAGATTGAAGAACCTTTGCAGTTCTGTTGCTTGTTGAACTCCAATATTTTAGGTGAATTACGTTTTTTTTCAGCCCTTTGATGCAACAATATGCAGTGGAATTGGACATTTCTTCAATTTGACGTGTTTTAACTAATGACACATGCTATTTTCTTTTTAAATGATCACAACATTTTATTGGTAAAGCATATCACTGCTTGCGAGTAGTCCTTCAAGCACATTGAATCTCCACTATTGTTAGAAGATTGACTCCATTGGCAGCAGGAAAGTGTTATCATTCTAGCCAAGTTCTTTCTTCCTCAGTTGTTCGATAAAATGTCGATGCAAGATTTGAGAGTGCTAGTTGCTAAATGGTCAACAGTGAATTTTACATAAGAGGAGAAAGTTTCAAATTACCTCATCATTCCATTGGGTTTGTAGTTGATGGGTTCATAAAATTACAAGGTACACAAGAATTGATTACCCATCTGCAATAATACTGCCACATGTAGATCATAGAATTTGCTAATCAGAGTAGACTTAATATCATGATGTATATTCTAGGTTAGAAGCCTAACATCGAATTCGTGGGTTGAGAGATGGTAACCTTCAAGACATTGGTACACCTTCTTCCAATGTACACATAGCCAATGCAGCTAGATGAAGATGGCGCAAAGGATGCAAAACAAGCTAAAGGTTGTTGAAAAACAATTCAATTCTACATTGCATTCTTGCCATTATTCTATGCATTAGCTATATATGTGGTAAAGTTCCTGACTTTGCTGTATCATTTTTTATACCAATGTCAATGGAGGATAATGCTAATGAGGAAGATGATGCTACTGAGTGCGAATAGAATAACTTTGATGATGAACACAGCTTTAATAAGGATCAACAGCATATCTAATTCATGATAATGAGAATTATATTTTTTTAGTTGCATAACAATAGATACAATGTATGGTTGTTGTACTCTTTTTACATTTAGATGTAACCATATAATTAGTGAATGATTTTTATTTATGTTTGGTGGAATATTTTGGATTCAATATACATTGATTGACACTAAATATCTTAATTAATTTATTGTCTTTTTGCATCTTGAGAAATCAAATTACACAATCAAATTACAATGCCTCCATGAGGCCCTTCACTAAAAATACACATCAATAGGCCTTCGTCTTTCATAAATATTTCTATTGACCATATTCTTAACCAAATTCTCAATCAATTTCTCAACAGATTGCAGTAGTGTTGAAGGAGGTTCTAGTGTTCCAATTTCACCTGTTTTAATTTAGGTTTGAATTATTTTTTCTAATTTCACTTTGTGTGAAACTTTATTGTCAAAATGGCTTACCTAATTTAAACATGATTTCTATGATATCCTAAGATAATAATTTTTCACTTCATTTTTACAGTATTTTAACAGATTATAACTTAATAGTGTTGTTATATTACCATGGATAAAGATTGGGTACACTTATCAAGGTTATCTTGTCCTCTTAAATTTAGAACATTTTAAAATATGTCTTCAAATGCTTTTCAGATGACTTATTTAGCATTTTTTTTCATAGAGTTTCATAGGCATATCTGCATGGTGCAAGCAAATTTGTAAATATGGCGCAAGCCAACGCCGAAAATCCAGAAAAGGTCATATGCCCTTGCAAATGTTGCAAAAACCTATTCCACCAACATTTTGATATAATGTATGGACATTTGATCATGGATCCTACATATACTATCTAGGTGTTTCATGGGAAAAAATCGAATGCACTGGGAGTTCTTCTCTTTACTGCATCTTTTCTTAAGAATTTCTTTGATTTTAATACCAGTACTCAGAAGGACATAAACTACAGCAGATAAACGCATCGGATATATAGGTTGCAGCTGCCGCTCTTAGTCCTATAGCCTAGCAGAACATCTAATCTATTATAACCTCTGTCCTTGCCCGCTATCTGACTGCCAAAGAGAAGAGAGCAAGAGCTGACGATCTTTAAGACGAAAAATAGTCCGCATGATCGTCTGCTCAACCCAACCCGAATGGGTTAACTTCATAGCCCGGTCACTCTACTCTAACTGAGGCTTTCTACCTGATCATAGTTACGCAACTCCGACGCTAGGCCTCACTCCATTTAGATTGAGTGAGTCATTGGGTGATCCCCTGCCTCTGGATTGCCTACCAAATGCAACTGGGGTCATTGCCTTTTCAGGTTGTAGAAAATATAGAGATGTATAGGATGTATAGAGATGCATTTTTTTCAGGATTACAATAGTGTAGAACTCGAGAATGAAGATAGAGAGAAAATTTTTTCAAATTTATAGGAGGGCATAGAAATTCTTCCATATCTTGGTTGCACAAAGTATACAAGGATATTTGCAACTGTTGTCTTATACAAGCTTAAAGCTACATATGGTATATCTGACAACGTTTTCAATGAACTTCTTGTAATTATCCGAGATATACTACCACATGGGAATACCCTTCCTAATTCTTGCAATTCAATTAAAAGGTTATTGAAAACCTTTGACTTGGGGTATGAGAAGATTCATGCATGCGTAAATGATTGTTGTTTGTTTAGAAATGATCTAGAGAATTTGGAGACATGTCCAAAATGTGCATCTTCGCTGTGGAAAGTTAATAAACGGTCTAAAAAGATTCAAAAAGGGATACCTGAAAAGGTTTTGTGATATTTTCCGATTATACCACGATTTAGAAGAATATTTAGGTCACTTGATAAGGCAGAACACTTAATATGACACTCAGTTCACAAAAGGCTAGATGGGGAAATGCGTCATCCAATTGATTCATTAGCTTGGTAGAGAATTGATAAAAAATGGCCTTGTTTTGCATCAGAACCACAAAATCTTAGGCTTGGCCTTTCTTCTGATGGCATTTATCCCTTTGGTGACCTAAGTTCTAGGTGTAGTTGTTGGCCAGTGATACTAGTTATATATAATCTCCCTCCTTGGATATGCATGTCTAAGGAAAATTTGTTGTTGACTTTATTAATCCCAGGTCTCAAGCAACCTGAAAATGATATAGATGTGTATCTAGAACCACTAATAGAAGACTTAAAGGAGTTGTGGAATATTGATGTAGAAGTATATGATGGATTTACCAATCCACCTTCAATTTAAATGTTGTGCTGATGTGGACAATTAATGATCTTCCGACTTATGGGAACTTATCAGGATATCTTACAAAAGGTGAAGTAGCATGTCCAATATGTGGTTTATCCACATGTGCAAAATGGTTGACTTATAGTCGAAAGTTTTTGTACAAATGTCATAGTAGATTTCTTGCATATAATTATCCTTATTGGTCAAAAGAAGCTTGGTTTGGTGGAAACAAGGAGCATAGACCTAGTCCTAAAATATTAACTGGTCGAGAAGTGATGTGTTCAATCAAGAATGTTAGCAATAATTGGGGAAAAATAGGAAAAAAGGAAAGATGAAAAATCAGATTCCAATTGGCCATGGATAAAAAAGTCAATATTTTTTGAGCTACCATATTGGAAGGTTAGTGATTTTAAACTATTTTGAATTAGTTTTTATTTACATAGACTTTTTTAAAAATTTATATTGTTATTTTTCAGACACTACTTTTGCACCATAATTTGGATGTAATGCACATTGAGGAGAATGTTTGCGAAAGCATTCTTGGCACTATTTTGCATGTGAAGGGAAAATCAAAAGATGGGTTAAATTCCCGTAAGGATTTACTCAATATGGGTATTAGAAAGGAGCTTCATCCAGAATTGAAAGGAAATATATATTACCTCCCCGCAACATCATATATGACATCCAAAAAAGAGAAAGAGTTATTTTGTAAGAGGCTATTTGATTTAAAGTTACCTGATGGTTATAGTTCTAACATTTCAAAGTGTGTATCATTAGCAGATAATAGGATTTTAAATCTAAAGTCACATGATTGCCATGTGCTCATACAACAATTGCTATGAGTTGCATTAAGAGGACTAAGAAATGCAATTTTTCGACTATGTGCATTTTTCAATGAAATATGTTAAAGAGTCATTGATAAAAATAAATTAGAAAGACTTGAGGAGGATTTCGTTGTGACTTTGTCTATTCTAGAAATGTATTTCTCCCCATCCCTTTTTGACATAATGATTCATTTAACAATCCACCTTGGGCGTGAAGTTCGTATTGGTAGACCTATACAATATCGTTGAATGTATCCATTTGAGAGATAAATTACTATTATACTTTTGTAACTATTCAAACTTTCTTCTTCTAATTACTTAGATATCTAATGCATATTATATGATTAATTGGGTTTATAAAAACACATAAAGGATATGTTAGAAATCGTTCAAGACTCGAGGGCTGCATAGCAAAGCGTTATTTAGTCAATGAATGTATGTATTTTGGTATTGGTTACATGAAACAAGCTGCTGAAGTAGGTGTTCGACATACTCGAAATGAAGATTTTGAGAATGAAACAATTATTGATGGATGTCCAATTTCTGAAGGAAAGTCAAAGACTTTGAGTCCAGAAATGTTAGAGGTCGCTCATCGTTATGTGCAGTTTAACAGCATTGCAGTTGAGCCATACATAGTGTAATGAAGCTAGTTAATTTATTAGTTTAACATTGATTAATATTCTCTCAAACTTCTCTTACATTTATTTATTTATTTTCGTTTAGGATGCACAAAGAGGAGATTAAGAATTCAGATAGCTGTATTGGCAAGAATGAAACCTTATTACAAATGAGACATATGGAGACTTTCACTTCTTGGTTTGCGGAGAAAGGCAGTCAGGACAATTGTAACATGTCTAATACGTTGAAATGACTTGCACGGCGGCCTAGATATGATGTGATGTCACATTTTGGTTATGTTATCAATAGATATCGATTTCATACAACTGATGTTAGTAGAAGTGCACAAAATAGTGGTGTTTCTATTGAAGCACAAACTATTTGTCGGTCTAGTGTGAAGGATATAAGCCATGTAGCTCGTAAAATATCTTATTACGGGGTTATCAGGGACATTATTTTACTAGATTATCATAGTTTTAAAATTTCTATGTTTCATTGTGATTGGGCAAATATAGATAGTGGAGTCAAGATTGAAGAAGGATTTTCATTGGTAAATCTTCATAAAGGCCAATATCTATTTGAAAGAGTTCATTTATTTTAGTTTCACAAGTAAAACAAGTTTTTTATTCTAGAGAGAGCGATACATCTAATTGGTATATTGTATTAAAGGCACCTCCTAGAGGATTTCATGAGTTAGAAAATTTTGATGAGGAGGCTTATACTCCATCCACTTTAGATGCTTTAAGACTTGATATGACCGTTGAAGATGAAGGTTATTTAAGACATGATTGTGAGGGCATTGATATTGAATATGGTAGTTGTATATCTTTAAGATTCTTTCTTGCTCTATTTTAATTTACTAGTTATGTGATATTATATTGATGTTAATGTCATTATTGTCTCTAATTCCATTATTTCTTGCTTTATTTTTATAGATGCAAACGATGAAAGCTAAGTTTTGTTGATGCTGATGTTTACACGAGTGGAATAAGATGACATATCCTGGTGAAGTAAGTTCCCAAATAGTATATATAATAATTTTTATTACTAAATTCAAGTAAAATGTTTCTTGTTTTTCTTACTTGTTTAATATAGTCATCTAATCAAGGCTATAAAAAGTCAAAACGAGCTAAAAAAAGCTTTAAATGTTGCTGCCACAAGAGAAGATAATGAAGGGATAAGAATATCATAATGAGGTTCTAATTCAGTTCCAAACATACAAGTAAATGATGTGCAACATGATGTAGAACTGTTGCCTAATAGTGTTAGTACTACTAAAAAAGGAAAGAAGGAAAGGGGTCGAGCAAAATTGAATTATTTAAACAAGGGAAGAGGCGAGAAGTTATCAATAGAGTTTAATGAAAGAGGGTAGCCAATTTGTCAAGGTTCAACAAAGTTATCATCATTTCTTGGGACCACAGCCAGAGAACTTATACCAATACGTGGAAAAATTGGAAAGATATCAGCAAAAATTTTCTTGATGACATATGGGAGCATGTGCAGGTACTATAAACTTGGTGTCTCTTATATAATTTAATTTAAATTACTATTAATATTGTGTGCTTTGAAGTAACAAAACTTTGATGTTGATACTTGTCATAGAAAATACATCATGCAAAAAATGGGAAAGAATTGGCGAGATCATCGATCTAATGTGCTTAAAGCAATCAATGACAGAGGAAAAACAATTCGCATGACACGAGCTGCTGCTTTCCTCAAGCTTGATAATGTTGAATCAATGAAAGAATGACAAACATTTGTCATAGAATGCAATTCTCAACCATATAAGGTAAGCTTTCATTACTTTTTCCTAAATTGCTTACTACATCTACTTTATATTCCTAATAAAAGTTATTCTTACAAAGTACTAATTGATGTTGTAGGAAAAGAGTGAAAGATTCAGAAAGATGAGAGCAGGTCAAACCCTAATGCATTCAACAAGTAGAAGGGCTTTGCTCATTTAGAAGCAGAAATGGTAAAAGTTTGTTAAATTAAAAGTTAAATTTGCTTGAAAAATTATAAACGCTTATGCTATCACATATATGAAATAAGTAAAATGGAACATGCTGAAGGTGAAGACACAGATTCCATAACGAGAGATGATGTTTATATTCGAGGACATACACGAAAAAATGGTGAACCTATCGATGAATCAGTTGGGAAACATTGGTTACCTCCCCAAGCCAACACGCCCTTAAAGACGATGGTGTTCCTAGAGTACTTGGTCCTGAAGAGGTCTTGCTTTCGGTGCAACTCCTTCAAAGTTGAATGCTTTGGTGCACAATCATAACTTGCAAACTCAAGTCCAAGAGTTGAGAGATGAAATTAAAGAATTAAAAGCTTTGTTTCAAATGAAGAGTAAGAGTGATGAACAAGAAGATAATGTAAGTGGAAAACTAGAATTAATGAATGTTATTCTAAATTACATATAATTTCTATATTCAAAATAATAAATTGTACAATTGGATATAAATTTTACAGACTAGGGATAGAAGCTTGGGTGGTTCAAATAACCTTCAAAGTAGGAAACGCAAATTGTTATCTTGGTCTGGGAAAGCTGATGTTGTTGCAAAAGGTGAAATCGCATCAACAAATCCAGGTGATTTAGTGCATCATGTACCACTTGGTAATGAATGTTGGAGAATTTGGGTTAGTGAAGTGATTGATAATGTTAGCTTATATAGTCCTACACATGAGCTTTTTCTTCTTGAAGATGCATTAGGAAATACAATAGCATGGCCAATTAGGTACATCGAAGTGGATTTGCTGTAATCACAACGAAGGTATGTTTAACTTCTTTTCTATTTTAATTTCACAATTCATTAGGCAAATAATGTTACAATTTTGGTCCTCCTAGCATTCCTACTTTTGTGGGCCTTAACACTTTTAACTATCTATTGATTACTATTGAGTGGAATTTTGTCACTGACAGGTGCAGGCAGTATACAAATGAGCATAGCTGAAGTCTCACCCAGATCGAGCTCCGCAATGTGACATTCTTCACAGAGTCCGAGTATTATCGTAACCATGCTTTCCATGCTTTAGATATTTAGAGAAAGAAGCCATTAGTTATCAATCAAGTTCTCATGTGGTTGGAAAGCATTCTTTTGTTTGTAAAATAACTTATTTGTGTTGGTTGAACTTACATGGTACATCTTATTTATATGATAAATGTTTGGGTTAATTTTTTCATCTAAACTTAGAATAATTAATTAGCTTAATGTTGTTTATCATGCTAGCTTGTATTCAAAAACATTTTAATTTTCATCTTAGTTGAGTTGGAATTGGATTTGTGTAATTATTATAGGTGATAGTAATCAAATAAATAACATATTTTTAAAAATTAAATTAACATTTAGCACGCGTAAATGCCAACAGGGTCACCTTTCTTGGCATGTGACCACATTGCCGTTAAAAGTAAAATCTCACATTTACGGCGGGCGTAAAGGTAAAACACTCGCATTCACAGCGTGTACCTGCACGTCGTATAAATATCGTATAACTAATAACAGCGTTTGTAAAAGGTGTAATTGTATGCCTTAAAAAGTGGACACTTTTTACGGCATTGATTTATATGGCGTGCAGCCCACACACCGTAAAAAGCCCCTTTTGTTGTAGTTAAACACTTGGAAATGGAGAGAGTAGACAAGTCAGATGAGTAGGGTTTGATTAAATTGATCGTACGAACTTTATTGTGATTTTGCTTCGACGAAAGTTCTTTCTCATTTAGAATGCAAGAACACCACTGCAAGAATACAATAGGGTTTGTGGAATTTCTTTTTTCTTCTTCCATTTTTTTATTTTTTTATTTTTTGGGGAAATGTATTGGTGTTTTAGGTACTTCAGAATTTTGGATTTGATTTTGTGTGGATATTATTACATTATGGAGTATATTAATAATGATTATTAGAGTTGTTTGATATTGTTATCTTCTATTTTGTTTTGTGGTTGATTTATATAAATTGAAAATTAAAAATTAAAAAAAATGAAAAATAACCTACGCAATGGTCAACTGCAAAAAGCAAGAATGTAATAATAGACAACGGGCAAAAAATGCTGTCAAAAGGTTATTGGAAACACTGAAAAAATGTTGCAAAAATGTTATTCGCAATACTTAAAAAGTGTTGCAAAAAAGTTATTCGCAATGTTTAAAAAATGTTGTTTAAAGGTTATTCGCAACATTCAAAAATTGTTGCAAAAATGTTATTAGCATTGCACAAAAAAGTTGGAAAAAGTTTTTTCGCAACATTCAAGCAAGTTGCAAAATTCTTATTAGCAATGATCAAACAAAAGCTTCAAAAATGTCATTAGCAACACTAAAAAAATGTGGCAAAAAATTTATTCACAGCATTAAAAAGCGTTGCAAAAATGTTATTAGCAATGCCAAAAAAGATTGTAAAAAAGTTATTTCTAACATTCAAGAAACATTGCAATATTATTATTAGCAGCCTTCAAAAAAGTTGTTGTATCCTTCTATTCTACGACAACATTGAAATTTGCAATATACGTTCGAACATTGCAAAAGGCTTTTTTTTTCATTGTAGTGAGCAAGAAGTCAACACTAAAAAGGTTACAAGTCGATATTCAAGATTTAAAGCAATGGATTGAGGTACGTTCCACATTTATTATTACTTTTGGTGTTTTGACATGGATAAATTGATAATAGATATAAAGTTTCATAAAATTTCTAAAATATAGACTTTCAATATTTTTAAATTGTTTGATTAAATAGGATAATAATGAACACATGCTTCGTAGAACTCCATCAGACAATATAATGGCAGACAAGATTTGATAATATCACTAATTACTAAAACCACCACATGAGAATATTTAGAAGGCTCTAGATATATAACTTGATGATTTGATCAACACTCAGAAAACTAAATTCTATCCAAAAATTCAAAATAGTAAAATCACCACATTTTATTTTTAATCTCATAAATTTAGCATAAGCGAGAATTATCAAACACAATTATCCATGAAATTCAAATGAAAGAAAATCTATGAACCAACACTTGCCCAAAAAAGTCTTTAAAGTTGAAATTATCGAGTTTAGGTAATTACAGAAATGAAAATTGTTCTCTCTTTTCATATAAGTCAATTTTTATCCCCTTAAAGTTGATACAAGAAAATGATTTTTACTAACCAAGATGAAAAACTTTAGCACATTCAATCACTTGAAAAGTTTTCAATTAGAACGCATGAAGAGGCTAGTAAATGATAATTATTGATTTCCAAGAAAATGATAGTAGCATTAGGCTTACACGAATTGGTAAAAATTGCTTTTTGACAATTGCTTCGATAAGTTGTTGTAAATATAAGTAGTAATAATAAAGAGTTTGTTAATTATGAATTGTAAATATATGATCTCGAGTTTTCAAGAACAAGGAAAAAGTAGAGAAGTAAAAGAGTCTTGAATATTGGAATTTTATTCTAATTTAGTAAAAACTAGATAAAATATGAAAATATGAAATTTCTTTATATTTTTGTAGGGCCTTCCTTGAATAAGGGACCTTAGGGGACCGCTTGAATTACTGATATGATTAAGTTGACTTCGACAATTATAACTTATGTAACTCATAAGGGTTTTAACATGACTTTCAAAAGATATAAAAATTTTAATTTAAGAATTAAAGTACTGGGGAATTTTATTGCCAACCATATTCTTTTGTTTCTACCTCCCCACGAAGAAAATAGATACCATCACTTCTTGCTTTCTGGATGCAATGATTACTTAGGCAATCAAGTTTCAATTTTGCATTAAAAACTTCAAATGCTTGATTCTTTGGACCCCACCATAGATGGCAGAAAAGCAATGTAACTCCAAAAAGTTGATCACAAAACCTCCAGTTGAGTGCTTGATTTACATAAAGTGTGTGATGTCCAATATCATCATTTCCCGATGCACGGTGCAACCGCAATGGGCTAGAGTTGGGTGGCAGTTTATTGAAGACGTCCACCTCAAAATGAGCAGTAAAACAAATTGCAGCTACATGGACAAGCATGTGTAAAGATCATCAAATGCGTCCTTTGAATAAATAGGCCTCCAAATGCAAGTGCATTATAAGCTACTAAGTGATAAGTGCTTTTGTACACTTATCTAGTCTATTTAATTGGAGTATTTATTAGTGATTTTGATTAATTATAGCTTATTTTGTATTAATCTTGTTTGTATAAATCAGCATTTGAGCAAAAAAAGGTGAAAAATGAAGAATTCAAAGTTCGGGGAAAAATTGCAATTATCCAATAGTTGGATCGGGCGACAAAATGATTATTGGAGATCACCTATGATCAATTGGATGCAATTAGGAGAGAATTATTAAAATATATTTTTCACCAATTGCATCTTTCAGTCGTACAAGTGATGCTCCATATACTCAGACTGGGACACATTTTTCACGTAGTAACCGATGGAAATGAAAGCATGATACTTCCATAATTATTGTATCCCTTTGAGTTAGCTTTCCATCACATTTCAAATCGCCTCAATTAGATATGGAAAGAGAAAGATATGACAAAAGTATTGATGACTAATCGAAGACATAAAAGCGCCCGAGACTCCCAGTTCCCATACTCAAGGATGAATTGTTTGTTAGGTGCATAATTTCCATGTGTTTACATGGGCATATTCTAGCAGGTGAATCAGCAGTTTGCTTTTCTCTTTTTAACTTCTTTTAGAACTAAATGGATGCGATCTCGACCTAAAATTCGGCTCGTATAAATATAGAATTCGGGCAAAATAATGCAGACCTTTTCTAGCCTCTTAATACACATTTATATTACAAAATTCATCAAAAACAAGAGGTCAATTCAAACACTTTTGGAAGAGAAGATCAGACCTAGTGAGAATTGAAGGACTCTCACATCATGATCTTGAAGAATAAAGACTCATGGTTGAAGATAAAGAGCAAGAAATTGCTTCTACATACTTCTTGTCTCCATATTCATTTCAGATGATGATTTCTCATTATTATTCGTGTAATATAATAGGAATCATGCTAAGCTTGATATTTGTTTGAATTGATGAAGATGAGTGCTTTTTGTCTATTTAGTTTAATTCAAGGCGAGTAATTTAGTAAATTTCATTTTTTCTTGATTAATCTTGTATTTTCATTGCGTTATTTAATTGCTTGCCATCAATTAGATAATTAGTTGCTCGCTATAGTGCGAGGAGGTACACAATAAGTTTAGAACTCTTTATGATTAACATATAGATGGTAGGAATAACATATAACACTCGCGTGTGCAATCTTATAAATAATCTTGTAGTTAAATGCATTCTATTTATATAAAATTGAACTAGGAATAGAATCGGGTCTTGTCGTGTCTAACATATACTTAACTTATCTTGAAAAAGAAAATTAAGTAAAATTTGATTATCAATGATCAAGAAAGTATGAATAAAACTGGATTACATAATTCAAAATTAAAATACTTAACATTAGATGGATTATAATTCCAATAAAATCATTCCATATAAGTTTACAAAACCAAACTCTTACATAATTTTAGTGAATAATTTAGAATAATTACAACATAATATCTTTTGCATTACATATTTCGAATTCGATAAAAGACTAGTACATTTTAAATAGTATTTATTCCATGTAGGATGATATTATTAACTCACTAAATTATTACTTGTCGACGATCTAGTATGCTTACGTAGTTATCCAAGTATTGATCTATTCACAAAGTAAATGCTATATCTTCACAAGATTTCAGAACATGTCAGCAGATTTAAGTGCTTCAGCCAGTTTTGTATGCTGAGGATGTACATCTTCAGGATTGACATCACCATATTGATTTGTTCAAGGCCCACAACATCTTCAATATCTTTTACTGTTAGTTTTAGAAGAGAAATGTGTAACATACCAGGCGTCTTTAAGTCATAGTCATGAAAAGATTGGACTAAATAATAAACATTACAAGGCCAAAGATAGGAAATATATTCTTCACTCTCAATGCCTTGGGAGTAAATGGACACATATCTTCTGGAAATGACTGAGATTTTGCCTGCATGTTATCATAATCAAGAGAAACAATTGAAGGTAATTTTTGAAGCAGCTAACTCCATCAGTTCTAGATTATGTAGCACCAACACTGACACGTGTATCGGACATGATAAGTGTCAAACATGCCGATATGAGATTTTTCAAAAAACTACTAACTTGACACGTTGATTATATTCTTTAAAATTCTTTATTTATATAGTATAAATTTAGTTTATACTTGTCATTAAATTTTATTTTCGAAATTTTTTAAATATGAGTACCTATTTGTTATTTAATAAAAAAATTTAAGTAAAAAATAATAATGTTTATTATAAAGAAAAACATTACTGTGGTGGAGTGTTCAAGAACTGTCAGTATCTGACATATGTCCGACAAAAACACATGATTCTAATTGAAGTGTCCAAGCCACGGAGGTTATATATGCTCATCCTCCATTAGCTCTATCTTCCTTCCGTCTTACATGATCTTGCCACTCAATTTCTTCCCTCATTTTCTCTTCCCATTTTTTCTTTTGCATATCTTGTTTCTCAAGTTCTTTATACATGTTTTTATCATGAGCTTGTCATTTTCTACTATATTTATTGTGCATTGCATAGAATAGAGCTTGTCATATTTAATATGCATGTTGTTTTCATCGACATTTTCTTTCGAAGCAGTTGATTGATTTTGCATATGTATGAAGTATTCATTTGACCTTTCAATGCTAATACAATATTCCCTTCTGTAAAATCATACATGGAATAGAGGATCTATTACTTTGTCATTCAGAAAGAATAACAATATCAAACAGTACTTGTAGCATATTGTAACAAATTCGTACTGATTACGTGCATTGCACATTCGAAAATTAGAACATAAAGAAGAAAAACTAGTCCTAGTGTACTATCGTGTCAATAGTTAATTATGTTACTTGTCACTGAATGTTTTAAAAATTCCTTAAACCCTGAACTTTGAACATATTAACACAACTAAATTTTACTTGCAGAAGAACGTATCAATTTTGTGCCGATTGCTTGCAAGCGTAAGCTTGCCATATTGTCACCTTTACTTTTTCACATGGAAATATCCAATATATAGTAGAGCCCAATATACCAATATCCCACCAACAACTACTACTGACCACCACTAACACCAATATCCCAATCCACCCTTTGTTTTTTCATCAACCAAGGAGCAAAATATGTCTCCTCTTGGATGACCAATAATTATTTAGGTTGGCAAATGATGTTGTCATGGGCTAATTTTTGAGGGTTGAACAAAAAAAAACTCATCGGCAAAGATATTGCCAACTAATTATTTTAATTAGTCAATGAATTTGGATGGTCAATAAAAGTCTAGTTGCGAAAAATATATTTTATTCTAGTATTAGTCTCTTCCTACTCACAAAATCTGCTTGATCTTCTTAGACCTCATTTCTGATAGTAAACTGTCATATTCCTTCCCTTCATATTTGTAATTGGACTCCTGAATAAGTCTATGGTCTATAGAATTGACTTATAATGGAACACTTCTATATATCACCATTGGATAGTTATCAATATGTACTCACCATTTTTCTCTTTAACTAACAACACAAATTACTCCGTGCATATTTGGAATGGACTAGTGGATATGATCCTGACCACATAATGAACATTACTTTTACCTCTCCTTAATTTTATTGTCCAAATCTATCAAACAACATGTTGCCACAACAAATTTTATAAAACTAAGTAAGAACACAATCCTTGGGAAACTCAATGGGAGTAAGGACCTCTTTTACGTGCAAGTCGATATCTAAGGACAAGAGTTTCCGCTTTGGCAGTGTATTTATTTCATGATCGGCATGAAAGAAAGATTAAAAACATGATTAATTAGTGTAACGACCCAAGTTTTTAATATTTAAATCATTACAAAAAGTTTCATTTTAAGCTTTTGAAAAAAATGGTATGCAATAAATATAAAATCATGTAATGGTAGGTTACTCACTGTTATATAGATTAATTCCATATTCTTTAATTTAAAAAGAATGAGGATTTTCCTAAGCCATATCTTATTCATTTCGTAATTAAATAAACATATCAAACATCACAACGTGAAATTTTGGTTCCACAAATATTAAATAGAACATATGAAAAAACATAAGAAAATAAAACATGTTCCAAACCCTAAAAAACAAAATTCAAATAATAATAAAACTAAAATAAATGCTGAAAATAAAATTTATAGTCACATTATACCGGATTTAATTTATTAAGTCCAAAGAATCCAATCACCACAACTGAACCTCATTGCCCATCAATCGACGACCAATTCTACCCAGTGAGATGTAGGGAAAATGATGAGCATGTGAGGATATTGAGTAGGACAAGAAAATAATGGTACAATCCTGAATATAAATATTTAAATTATGCGTCAAAAATATCATACCACCATCATAACTTTAGGGACTAGTAAGAGTTCAATACATATCATATCTCTGGTACTGGATGGCAATATCATAAATATCATTTCATATCATATCTTTAACTTTCATAAGTATAATAATTTGATAACACCGGAAAATAATTTAAATGGGATGAAAATAAATACACCTCGTTATCGTATTTCGTTAGATCAAATAAATTTGAAAGACAAAATCAAAATCATGTTCCAAATCTTTACCTTCTACTTATGGTGTTACTACCGCCGTATATATGTTTCTATACTTTTTAGCGTAGATAATGAGTACTTTTGCACAGTATTTAAAGTCGAAAGGGAAAATTGGATTTTTATAGACATAAAAATCTGCTAAGTGTCGTGTTCTCTCAAAAATTATCAATCCAAATTTTACATACAATCAAAAGCTACTTGATCCCTATCCAATCTACACGTGACAGCCAATTCCCATCAAATCTCAAAATCATAACTAATAAATAAAACAATCCTGTTACTAAGACAGGGTAGAATACAAGCTCAAAGATAGGGCTGGCATGACATTTGAAAAAAAAAAAGAAAAAAAGAAAAAAAAAAAAGCCACATTTTAAAGTGGAAAAAGCCAAACATCACCCCCAACGTTCTCTCTCCAAAACCCACAAAAATCCTCTCTCCAAAGCCCACAGAAATCCTCAAATGTAACCCTACAAATCCAATGGTGTCGCCGCGTCAAGATCAACGATTTCCGGTTTTCGTCGGAAAATGAGGTTTTAAAAAATCGACGAGCTCCTATGCACTTCCATAACCCACAGTTGAAATTCGAAAACTCAACAGCCGGGAGTCCAAACACTCCATCTCATGTCGTCGTCATGCACCATCGCCATCAAGAGGTGAGTTTGTAAAAAACAAATGTAATTGCCACCCACAGTCCCAAACCTTTCAAAGATATGCACTGGGGGTTCAAATGGATGGAAACCGTTCGTTTGACTGTTAGTTGACAAATAAAATTGAATTTTGACCAATTTTTGACCAACTTAAAAGGGTAGAAAGGTAAATTTTCTATTTAATTCTATAATAAAACAAATAAACTAATATACCAAATAAAAATTAAAAAAAACTACTATTCATCTTCTTCTTCCCCCACCCCCCCCCCCCCCCCCTCCCGCACCCGTAAATTCGCTATTTAATTCTATAAAGAAACAAATAAACTAATATACCAAATAAAAATTAAAAAAAACTACTATTCATCTTCTTCTTCCCCCACCCCCCCACCCCACCGTTGCTGCAACTTTCACAATAAATAATGCTGGAAGAATTGGGCTTCTTACTTCGAAAAACTGATGTTTACCACTATTTCCACCTCTCCTTAGCAACTCCCACGAAAGCCAAAATTTTCTGCAAAGTGAAGCCCTCTCAACAAAACACTCAAATGGATTCATCAAATCAAACTCCTCATTCTCATGTCACTAACGAGTCCGGCAATCCTGTGCAATTAACCATTCATTTACCTTCCTCAGACCCTAATTTCAATTCCAAATCCAACACAAACCACCCTGATTTGCATCCCAATTTAGTCCAAAATGACTTCCTTTCACAACCAATACCCAGAAAAAGAAGGTGCGAAAGGCCCCATACTCCGACGACGTCTACATACCAGGTACACAAATTGATCTCTTTGTCAAATACTAGTAGCTTTGGGAACTCATTAAATTTAAATTCAGCCCAAACTAAAAAAACTGAAGTGGGAAATTTGCATAATTCATTTCAAATGAACCCTAGCCCGAGTTCAATTTCTAGCAACTTGGTCAAGAAAACTGTAAATGTCGTGTCAGATGAGGTAATTGTGTCATTACCTCCATCCGACTTATTTCCCGACAGTATTGCAATGGTATAATACCTGAACACTTCCATATCTCACTTGTGGATCGTTATCTATACATCTAGCCATTTTTCACTCTTCAACTAACAAGAAGAATCAGTCATTGCACATTATCTTGTCAAAAACTGTCAAATCCTCTTTACTCAACATGCGACAAAGGTTCGTGCAATTTTGGTGCTTTTTTTATTTTTATTTTTGTTTTCCGCTTTTTGCTTCACTATATAACCTTGAAATTCCTCATTGCCAATTTAATCGTTCAATAGTACATTTCCAAGATCAATTTTCTTTTCAATCAGAATGGCTCAAAAAATATATGAATTTAAGCGCACTTTCTACATCCAAATAAGGATCTGATTGTATCTCCTTAAGGAATTTTTACTTTCTGCATCATTCCACACAGATCGATTTTAAAGGAATGCAATGGTTCTAATTTATCTGCATCTGCACTATAGACCACACTGCAACAAACTCGCAGTAATTTCAATTCTGCTTCTTTTTCCAACTTGATCTTAGATAATGGAAAATAATTTATTCGTTTAGAATTAGAATCTCTAGTCACAAGAGTATCAAAAAGATGTGTAACGAGCATCAAATGCACCCTTTGAATCAACAAGCCGTCAAATGTGACTCCATTATCAGCTGCTGAGCTATTTGCAGATTAAATGCTGTATCTTCATATCATTTAGTTGCATTATTATGGTTCATACAACTGCTTTGGAGACACTTTTTCTTCAACCGTGGCCCAAATCTGAATGCAAATTACCACAAGATATCAGACCATGTTTGCCGATATAAGTGCTTCAGCCAGTTGCGTATGTTCAAACCCAAAAAACATGCTCCCTTCAACAATCTTAGGATGTCCACCTTAAGGATGTCACTATATTGATTTGTTCAAGGCCCGCAACATCTTCAATATCTTTTATGGTTAGTTTTAGAAGAGCAAAGTGTATTGCACCTAGTGTCTCCTTTCAACAATCTTAGGATGTCCACCTTCAGGATTGACGTCACTATATTGATTTGTTCAAGGCCCACAATGTCTTCAATATCTTCTATGGTTTGTCATAGAAGAGGAAAGTGCATCACACCTAGCATCCTTGAATGGTAGTCATGGAAAGATTAATCTAAATATTCAACTTTAAAAGGCCAAAGATAGGAAATAGATTCTTCACTTGCACGGTCTTCTGACGGAATTGACACAAATCTTCTGGGAATGACTTGAGATTTTGCAAGGTTTTATAATCAGGGAAACAATTGAAGGTAATGTTTCAAGCATCTTACCCCGTCAGTTCTAGATGCTCACCCTCTATGAGCTCTGTCTTCCTTCTGTCTTACATAATCTCGCCACTCCCTTATTTTCTCTTCCCATTTTCCCCATAGCATATCTTTTTTCTCAAGTTCTTTCGGTATCCTGTTTTCATGAGCTTGTCGTTTTATATATTTTAAAAGTTATAAAGTTTCTTCTGAAGCAGTTAAATGATTCAGAATATGCATGAAGCATGAGTGATTTAGAATATGACCTTTTAATGCTAATTTAATATTTCCTTCTATAAAATCATATCGACAGAAAATATTTCACTGTGCTGCTCGGTACATATAACATATCAAACAGTAATTGCAGCACGTTGTACCAAGTTCGTGCTGATTACGTGATCATAAATTAAAAAATTAGAACATAAAGGAGAGCAACTGATCCTAGTTTACTTTCAGATCAATAGTGAGTTATGTTACTTCTCATTGAATATTATAAAAATTCCTAAAACCCTAAACTTTGAACATATTAACACTATCAAATATCACTTGTGGAAGAATGTTCTGATTACTTGCAAGCACAAGTTTGCAATAATGTCAACATTATATTTTTCACATGAGAATATCCAATATATCCCAATCCTCCCTTGGTTTTTTCATTAACCAAGGGGTAAATCTCCCTCGGTTTATACAAAGAGAGGAAAAGATAGATAAAGTAAACTCACGAGGGACGGCCAAAAATAGATGGATACTGACGGCACCAGAATGGGATATTCACGGCCGGAAATGGAGAAGACACACAGCAATTTCTTACCATAGCTAAATGTTATTTTGGGTCCAAAAGTCCAATTAATTGTTGTGCCCATATCCCCTGTGAAATAAAATTAAAATATTCACAGACCCATTTCATCTAATTGGCAAATATGTCTCCTATAGGCCGACTATTAACTATTTTGGTTGGTAAATGATCTTTTCACAGGCTAATTTTTTGTGGGACGGAAATTTTTTTTTTGCAAACAAATGGCGAACTCAGTATTTTTTTAATCAATAAATGAATGTTCTCACCGGCTTTTTGGTTGATTGGGAAAATCTTGTCACGGAAGATATATTTGTTCTTGTTTTAGTCTCTTTCTCCTTACAGTGTGCTTGGTCTTCCTAGACCTCTTTGGTGAATTATCATGTTCCTTCCCTTCACATTTGTAATTAGACTCTTTTTCTTTACTTCTGAATAAGTCCATGGCTAAAATGATGAACTGGCAGCTGAAACTACAAAATTGCTAGAATTGACTTAGTTATTGAACATATAGCTGTATATAAATGTGGCTTTAGAAAGGAATTAAAATGGAATACTTCTGTATCTCACCATTGGATTCTTATCAATATATACTCCATTTTTTTCTCTTTAACTAATTAAGACGAATTACTTCATGCATATTGCGTGCAGACTAGTGGATACGACTCTGGACCACATAAAGAAGTTGATTTTTACCTTTTCTTATTTTTATTGTCCAAAACTATCAAACAAAATTCGTTATAATTATAGTTACCAAAACAAATTTTATAATACTAAGAACGAATGCGATCTTCAAGATACTCATTTTGGGGTAAGGAATTCTATTGCGGGTGGGTTGATATCCTCAGGACACGAGTTTTAGCTCTGCCAGTGCATCTATTTCATGATCAACGTGAAAGAAAGATTAATTTCTAGTTTAATTGGTGAGATTAATACTCACTTGCAGTCTTATTTTTGAGTACTGTCCCGTTGCTTTAAATTAAATGCCACAAATAGCACATAATTTCTGTATATGAATGAACGTAGAGGAATCACGTAACTAGCCAACAATGGCAAGAAAATAAATATAAATGCTTTCTTTGAGTCTGAGCTGTTGAATACCGAGGTTTGTTTCCCCTTTTTGATCAACTCAAAAATCTCTATTTTTTGACGTAATTATTAAAATCATTCATCCAAAACACCCAGAATTTAATGCTGAATTGCTTTATGTTTAAAGCCATTGTTGAGCATTAAGGCTTTTCTCCCTCAGCGGTCTATCAAAAGGAGGATCTTTGTTAGATATTTCATAAAAAGATAGTACATGATTCAATTAGATTTTGTTCGTCGCTTGTTCTAGCGATTAAGTCCTCAATTATTTCTTATTTTGAGTAAGATTATAAAATAATTTTGAAATCTTTCATGGTATCTTCACAACTTTACGCCAAATACTTGTTTTTAGTCCTCGTTTATGTTTCGACAATTGGTAGCGAAGATTGTTTCCGTTTGATTCTTTCTTGAGTTTGGAGACTATGTTGGCTTGGTGTCCTAAAACTTGGAAAGTGAGTGACATTAGTAATATATGTTTTAATTTAATTTGAGTAATTTTCTAGATAATCTTGTGCTGAAATTTATTATCTGTAAAAAGAGAGAGAGAGAGTTTTGTTTTTTGGATATAAAGGCGTTTGAAAGAAAACATTTACAAGAATGAATGTTTATTTTATGTTGGAGATTGTGGAAAGTATTTCCAAAAAACTTGATTGATGTGGAAATATATAACTATTGCATTCAATGGTATAATAATGTAACACTTCCACATCTCACTTGTGGATCTTTATCTGTATGTCTAGTTGTTTTCTGTCTTTAATTAACAAGAAGAACTAGCCATTGCACATTATGTTGTCAAAAACAATCAAATTGTCCTTACTAGACATGCCACAAAGGTTCGTGCAATTTTTGTGCTTATTTATTTATTTATTTACTTATTCTCTGGATAATTCTACAACCCTGAAATGCATCATTTTGGCAATTTCATCGTTCAGTATGATATTTCCAAGATCAATTTAATTGCAAATTTAAGCTCTCTTTCTTTTCAAGCGGAATGGCTCATAAAATAGATGAATTGCAGCACACTTTCATAACCAAAAGGATCTAATTGTTTCTCCTCAAAAGGAATTCTTATTTTCTAGATAATTCCTTCCAAGATCTTGAAGGAATGTGATGG
>NW_019261001.1:0-1029 GCF_002742605.1 Olea europaea var. sylvestris | reverse complement strand
TAGCGACCGTTTTAGATTGAACTCACCACTTCGTCGTGATGTAGGAGGGATTTCGGCCATTTTTCGAAAGAATAAGCACTTGCGTATTTGGAATGCTTGGATTGTCGGTGTACGAAGAATTTTGAGCGTAACTTCTGTAAACGGTGTTCGTTTTGGGCCCATAAGTACTCTTTGGAAATGTAACGATCGTTTTGGATTGAACTCACCACTTCGTCGTGATGTAAGAGGGATTTTGGCCATTCTTCGAAAGAATGAGCGCTTGTATATTTAGAACGCTTGGAGAGTCAGCGGACGAAGAATGGAGCCAAACTTTTGCACACGGTGTCCGCTTTAGGCCCATAAGAACTTTTTGGAAATATAGCGACCATTTTGGATTGAACTCACCACTTCGTCAGGACGTATGAGGGATTTCGACCATTTTTCAAAAGAATGAGCACTTGCATATTTGGAACCCTTGGATTGTCGACGTACGAAGAATTGAGTGTAACTTTTGCACACGGTGTCCGCTTTGGACCCATAAGAACTTTTGGAAATGTAGCGACCGTTTTGGATTGAGCTCACCACTTCATCGTAACGTATGAGGGATTTCGGCCATTTTTCGATAGAATGCGCACTTGCATATTTGGAACGCTAGGATTGTCGACGTACGAAAAATTGAGAGTAACTTTTGTACACGGTGTCCGTTTTGGTCCCATAAGTACTTTTTGGAAATGTATCGACCGTTTTGGATTGAACTCACCACTTCATCATGACGTATGAGGGATTTCGGCCATTTTTCGAAAGAATGAGCACTTGCATATTTGGAACGCTTGGATTGTTGGCGTACGAAGAATTGAGCGTAACTTTTGCACACGGTGTCCGTTTTGGGCCCATAAGTACTTTTTGGAAATGTAGCGATCGTTTTGGATTGCACTCACCACTTCTTCGTGACATATGAGGGTTTTCGGCCATTTTTCGAAAGATTGAGCGCTTGCATATTTGGAACGCTTGGATTGTCGGCATACGAAGAATTGAGCGTAACTTTTGTAC
>NW_019261000.1:0-1029 GCF_002742605.1 Olea europaea var. sylvestris | reverse complement strand
TTCCGATCAACCTGCCAAATTTAAGTCCATTCCGACACAGTCGCGAAAAATGACGTAATTGCCCCCGGCGCGATTTTTGTTTCTTATCAACCAGTCAAATTTTAGCCCATTTCCACACAGTCGCGAAAAATGACGAAATTGCCCCCGGCGCGATTTTTATTTTCGAACAACCTGCCAAATTTTAGCCCATTCCGGCACAGTCGCGAAAAATTCCGAAATTCCCCCGGCGCGGTTTTTGTTTCCGATCAACCGGACAAATTTTAGCTCATTCCGACACTGTCACGAAAAATGATGAAATTGCCCCCGACGCGATTTTTATTTTCGATCAACTTGCCAAATTTAAGCCCATTCAGACACAGTCGTGAAAAATGACGAAATTGCCCTCGGCGCGATTTTTATTTCCGATCAACCAGTCAAATTTTAGCCCATTCCGACACAGTCGGGAAAATGATGAAATTGCCCCCGACGCGATTTTTATTTTCGATCAACTTGCCAAATTTAAGCCCATTCAGACACAGTCGTGAAAAATGACGAAATTGCCCTCGGCGCGATTTTTATTTCCGATCAACCAGTCAAATTTTAGCCCATTCCGACACAGTCGGGAAAATGATGAAATTGCCCCCGACGCGATTTTTATTTTCGATCAACTTGCCAAATTTAAGCCCATTCAGACACAGTCGTGAAAAATGACGAAATTGCCCTCGGCGCGATTTTTATTTCCGATCAACCAGTCAAATTTTAGCCCATTCCGGCACAGTCGCGAAAAATTCCGAAACTGCCCCGGCGCGGTTTTTGTTTCCGATCTATCTGTCAAATTTTAGCCCATTCTGACACAGTCGCGAAAAATGACGAAATTGCCCCCGGTGCGATTTTTAATTCCGATCGACCTGCCAACTTTTAGCCCATTCCGAAACAGTCGCGAAAAATGACGAAATTGCCCCCGGCTCGATTTTTATTTCCGATTAACCGGTCAAATTTTAGCTCATTCCGACACCGTCGCGAAAAATGACGAAATTGCCCCCGGCGCGA
>NW_019260999.1:0-1029 GCF_002742605.1 Olea europaea var. sylvestris | reverse complement strand
ACGTGATTTTGTTCCCTTACGAAGTATCACATTATCGTCCCTCTCGAGCAGTAATCGATCTAGTTTCCCCTCATGATCACACGCTCCATTAAGGTCTAAACCAACTACGAATTTTTCCGGGGAGAGAGGAGTACCGTACCGAGTAGGGCTGGAGCAACCTCCATATCCTGCCTCTTATTTGCAGAAAGTTGGCTTTCTCTGAACTCTCTCCCTCAATGACCCTTTCACTTTAGCTTAGTCTTATGCATTATTTATGCAGAGAATTAAGGATGAAGGAGGAGCCGTTGAGGTGGGGTGGTTCAGAAATTGCCGGCCTTCTTTCCAGTTTCGTTGGTTCATTTTGGCTGCCTGCAGATACTTATATGCAAGGTGAAAGACTAATTAATGTTAAGCATGTTCATTTTATTCACTGTTATTATGCCCAGAAACCACATAAACAGTGAGTTAAAATAATGAAAACTAAAAATAAATAGAACAGGCCCATTTCTATTAGGACTTTCAAGAGGATGATAATGTGATTTTATTTGCAGAAATAGAATTTTTCGGGTTTAGTTAGCATGGAGATGGAGATTAACATCTAATTGCATTAAGAATCTTTATGCATGGACTCTTTCGTTCATTTTCTATTTGTTAGGATAGGATTGATCTGAATTCTCTCAACACGTCTATTGAGAGTTTATTGTTAGTGTGTTCCAACTCCGTTAATTTTTTTCAACGTAAAATAAATTTTTGAGGAATGTTACACAAAGCTTTATTTTGGATCATTTACGCTATAATTGTCAAGCTTTGTGTCGAAATCAATTGTGGGCTGAATTCATGATTTTTGGCTACAAAAATTGAGCTTACATTTATGCTCTTGATTTTGTTATTTGACCAAATCAATTTGTTTTACTGATCTGAGTTTGTTACAAGTATGGTGATTCATGAAAGACAAGCATTGGAGGGGTGGAAGAAATCGCTAAGGAAAGTTGCGGACTAGCAGAATGCATAAAAATAGTGGTTTATGTTTCAGAGCTAGAACAGATATTC
>NW_019260998.1:0-1029 GCF_002742605.1 Olea europaea var. sylvestris | reverse complement strand
TAGCACTTTCATCGTAATTTCATTATTTGACTTTCGTGCTGGAACTTGTGCCAGGATCTTGCAAGAGGGAGGAGAGAGAATCGACCTTTTTCAATAGAGATTTCTCATCCAAAAAGGTCGTACTTTGGGTGTCACTAAGTAAATCTTGTTTAATGTTTTCCATTACATCCCAAAATTCTGGTGTCTTGTCTGAAGGCACAATACCAGTAGTTACTTGTTCTAAAATACAGCTTTCAATGTGGTTTTCAAGATCACCCATCAACATAGATGGATGGAGATCTTGCACCTTCAGTTGTTCCCAGCTTCTTTGCTGCAAATAAGCATGCCCTTCACAAGTTCCATTCTGTTCAATCGCACCCGTAGCCATCACTAGTAACAGTAGACAATGTGATTATTCAAATTTTGGTTGAAAATGAATTCAAAATTATGACTACGACTAAATAATTTGCAAGATCAACTTTCAGCAACGCATCCTATGTGGAGAAAAGCTGATAAGTAAATTGTTACTCATAATGAGTGCTTAGATTTTATTGTTTTTATTTATTACTTGAAAATCAGCTTCACTAGAGACGTTGCTGTACCTGAGCAGGAGGACAAGGTTTCTTCAGGCACGTATCCAGCAGTCACAGGATTAGGATTCTGTCCAGTAGTTAAAGGTGATGATTGTGTGGTAGCTGCTAATTCTACATTCTGGAAGCTAGAGAGAGAATATCCTTGAGCGGCAACCACTTGATCAAATTCACGACCTCTGGATTCTTCCGGATTTTCAAAAGTAGAAGCACGTGCTTCAAAATATGGCGAATCCATAACTATCTCGAGTTGTTGGCTCAAAATATAAAGACGCCTGTCACACTGAATCAACTTTTCATAGTTCTTGTTTAACACGCCTGGAGAACATTGTAGAAAATGCTTCCTGTTCAAACAACATCAAAATTTGGTCACTCAAAAACCAGGACAAAAGTTTTCGGGATCTCAAAATTATTCAGTCAAGTAACTATAAGGACTATAGTAGAAACCTAACGGTTTGAA
>NW_019260997.1:879-1029 GCF_002742605.1 Olea europaea var. sylvestris | reverse complement strand
ATTTCGTCATTTTTCTCGACTGTGTCGGAATGGGCTCAAATTTGACGGGTTTATCGGAAAGAAAAATCGCACCCTTGCAATTTTGTCATTTTTCGCGACTCTGTCGGAATTGGCTGAAATTTGACTTGTTGATCGGAAACAAAAATAGCA
>NW_019260997.1:0-543 GCF_002742605.1 Olea europaea var. sylvestris | reverse complement strand
GGCAGTTTGATCTGAAATAAAAATCGCGTCGGGGGCAATTTCGTCATTTTTCTCGACTGTGTCAGCATGGGCTCAAATTTAACAGGTTGATCGGAAACAAAAATCGCGCCGGGGCCAATTTCGTCATTTTTCTCGACTGTGTCGGAATTGGCTGAAATTTGGCAGTTTGATCTGAAATAAAAATCGCGTCGGGGCAATTTCGTCATTTTTCTCGACTGTGTCGGAATGGGCTCGAATTTGACAGGTTGATCGGAAACAAATATCACACCAGGTGTAATTTCGTCATTTTTCTCGACTGTGTCGGAATTTGCTGAAATTTGGCAGTTTGATCGGAAATAAAAATCTCGTCGGCGGCAGTTTCGTCATTTTTCTCGACTGTGTCGGAATGGGCTCAAATTTGACAGGTTGATCAGAAACAAAAATCGCACCGGGGGCAACTTCGGCATTTTTCTCGACTATATCGAAATTGGCTGAAATTTGGCAGTTTGATCGGAAATAAAAATCGCGCCGGCGGCAATTTCGTCATTTTTCTCGACTGTATCG
>NW_019260996.1:0-1029 GCF_002742605.1 Olea europaea var. sylvestris | reverse complement strand
TGGCATCATCATAAGTAGTAGGCTCATTATTAATTTGTTCTTGATAGGTAAATAATGAAACAAAATCATCAGAATCATTTCTAACATGTGGTCTAGTCTGTCTTCTTTCCCTATCTCTAGTCAATTGATATTCTTCACTGGGATGAGTCGAATTTTCAGTCTGATCATTTTGCACAGTATCTTCAGTTTCATTTTCAACATCATTTTCTGCAGTAATAGTTTTTGGTATAACAGGAGCAGGGGTTTCTCCTTCAATTTTAGGAGACTCCACCTCAATTTGAACATCTTCTGAAGTCAGATTATGTTTCCCTTCTAGGCAAGGCATGAGAGTTTCATTAAAGACTACATCTCTTCTGACAATTACCCCATACCCTTTCTCACCTTTAACCCACAATCTATAACCCTTTACATTTTCGCCATAGCCTAAGAAAACACATTTAAGTAATCTAGGTTCTAATTTTCCAACACTTTGGTGTGCATAAGCAGCACACCCAAAGGTTTTCAGGTGTGAATAATCAACAGAATTCTTGGTCCACACAGTTTCAGGTACTTCAAAGTTTAGGGCAGAAGTGGGTGATCTGTTTACTAGGTATGCAGCCGTTTTTACAGCTTCACCCCAAAATGTTTTTGGCAAACCAGAACTTAGTAGCATGCATCTAACTTTTTTTAACAAGGTTCTATTTATTCTTTCAGCTATGTCATTTTGTTGAGGTGTATAGGTGACAGTAAGATGTCTTAAAATGCTATGTTTTTTACAGAAATTATTGAACTCATGATTACAGAATTCCAAACCATTATCTGTTTTTAAGATTTTTATCATATGATCAGTTTGATTTTCTATTTGTGTTTTCTGATCCTTAAAAATAGAAAATGTCTCATCTTTAGATTTCAATAAGAAAACCCAGATTTTTCTTGAAAAATCATCAATGATCAAAAGATAGTACCTAAAACCAGAAGGAGTACACACAGATGTAGGTCCCCATAAATTAGCATGCAAATACTCAAGAATTTATTTAGTTTTATGAGTTC
>NW_019260995.1:0-1029 GCF_002742605.1 Olea europaea var. sylvestris | reverse complement strand
CAAACCATCTTCCTGTCACCAAGAGGTAGATAGTTTTGATATACAGAAGTAGGTCTAAATGTAATATGACCTATGGAGGTTTCGTCAGTTGGGCGTGCTGTTCTCACGGTGGCTCACACTTAGTTTTACTTCTGAATGTTAATCCTCTTTTCAAGATGTGATTTTAGTATTTAAGCTGCGAGTGATGTCCCATGTCTTATTTATCAGATACGAAAGGCAAATGATGATTACGAGAGTTATGAAAGTGGAAAACCTGCTAAAGGTTGGTCTGCAACTGATGTTTCATCACTCTCAGATTCCATTCAACTTGATATTCCCAATGAAGAGGAAAAAGAGTCTTCTTCGGAAGCACCAAAAGCTCCTCAGGCAGAAACTAAAGTCGAGTACAAGAGAACGCTCTCTGGTGGTCTTCAGAGCCCTAAAGCAGATGTCCCAAAGAGAGTAATATTGCAAAGGATTAATTCCAAGAATGTTGCCAGTTCATATCAGTTAGGTCAACAGCTCTCCCTCAAATGGTCATCCGGTGCTGGCCCCAGAATTGGTTGTATTGCTGACTACCCTGTTGAATTGAGATTACAGGCATTGGAACTAACTAACCTCTCGCCTCGAATTTGTCCTGAATCATCAACCCCAAGGAGGATCGCTGCTGTTGCGTCTCCTACAGCATTTAGGCAGAACTTAGTAACGGAAATATGACAAGCTCTTGACTTTCAGTCCTGCTTTTTTGGCTTCTCTTCTACCATCCCAGTGTTGTGTTGCGTATTTGTACTTATTCTGCTGATATTTGCTTTACAATCTCAACACTGTAGTCTGAACTGTCCCTGCATTTCATTCCAATTTCAGCTCTGTTTGAGAAACTCGTGCAAGCAGTTGACAGATTTTATGTAGCATTTGCTGTCAATAAATGAAGATTCTGGTTATTTTAAGCTCCACTTGATCTTTATTAGCAGCATCAGGGAATTGCATTGTTGGTCCCAAGCTGTTATCACTGTATTAAGTCTTGGTTATTAACTCATACAATGATTTAGT
>NW_019260994.1:0-1029 GCF_002742605.1 Olea europaea var. sylvestris | reverse complement strand
CCTTTACCCGGTGGATTTCAACCCCAAACAACCAAAAATCATCCAGTACTCCGAGCCACAATGATTTTGGAAGCAATAGAATCTGATTTATATGAAAACATTGATGGTACGAATCCCAATGTTTTCAAAACTCCACTCTACGCATTGAATCTGGGTCTGGGACCATCACCAATGATTCCAGAAGGGTCGAAAACCCTAAACCCTAAGCCCCAAACCCTAAACCAAAACCAAACCCTAAACAACACTTTCTCTCTCTAACCCAAAACGCTCTCCCTTCTCTCTAAAATGGGAGACAAATCAGAAACTTTCAAAAATCTTGTTCCACCACCCGACATACCACCTTTACTCGGTGGATTTCAACCCCAAACAACCCAAAATCTTCAGGCACCTCAAGCTACAATTGTTTTGGAAGCAATAGAATCAGATTTATATGAAAATGTTGGTGGCATGAATCCCAATGTTTTCAAAACTCCACTCTACGCATTGGATCAGGGTTTCCAACCATCACCAATGGTTCCAGAAGGGCCGAAATCCCTAAACCCTAAACCATAAACCCCAAACCCTGAACCCTAAACCAAAACCAAATCCTAAACCGCACTTTCTCTCTCTAGCCCAAAACGCTCTCCCTTCTCTCTAAAATGGGAGACAAATCACAATCCTTCCAAAATCTTGATCCACCTCCCGACATACCACCTTTACCCAATGGATTTCAACCCCCAAACAACCCAAAATCTTCCAGCACTTCACGCTACAATGGTTTTGGAAGCAGTAGAATCAGATTTATATGAAAATGTTGATGGCACGAATCCCAATGTTGTCAAAACTCCACTTTACGCATTGAATCAGGGTCTGGGACCATCACCAATGATTCTAGAAGGGTCCAAATCCCTAAACTCCAAACCCTAAACCAAAACCAAACCCTAAACCGCATTTTCTCTCTCTATCTCAGAACGCCCTCCCTTCTCTCTAAAATGGGAGACGAATCACAAACCTTCAAAAATCTTGATCCACCACCCGACGTAACACCTT
>NW_019260993.1:0-1029 GCF_002742605.1 Olea europaea var. sylvestris | reverse complement strand
TTCAGATCACCCTGTCAAAATTTAGCGAATTTCGACACAGTCGCGAAAAATGACGAAATTGCCCTTGGCGTGGTTTTTTTTCCGATCAACTAGTCAAATTTTAGCCAATTTCGACACGGTCGCGAAAAATGATGAAATTACCCCTGGCGCGATTTTTATTTCCTATCAACCAGCCAAATTTCAGCCCATATTGACACAGTCTCGAAAAATGACGAAATTGTCCCCGACGCGATTTTTGTTCCCGATCAGCCTGTCAAATTTGAGCCCATTCCGACACCATTGGAAAAAATGACGAAATTGCACTTGGCGCGATTTTTGTTTCCGATCAACCAGTCAAATTTTAGTCGATTCCGACACAGTCGCGAAAATTGACGAAATTTCCCCCGGCGCCATTTTTATTATCGATCAACCTGCCAAATTTAGCACATTCCGACACAGTTGCGAAAAAAGACGTAATTGCCCCCGACGAGGTTTTTGGTTCCGATCAACCAGTCAAATTTTAGCCAATTTCGACCCAGTCGCGAAAAATGACGAAATTGCCCCTGGCGTGTTTTTTATTTCTGATCAACCTGCCAAATTTCAGCCCATATTGACACAATGGCGAAAAATGACGAAATTGTCCACGGCGCGGTTTTTGTTTCCGATCAAACCGTCAAATTTTAGCTCATTCCGACACAGTCGCGAAAAATGACGAAATTGTCCCCGGAAAGCAGTTTTTGTTTTCGATCAACTTGTCAAATTTTAGCCTATTCCGAAACAGTAGCGAAAAATGACGAAATTGCCTCAGGCGCGATTTTTGTTTCCGATCAACAAGTCAAATTTTAGCCAATTCCGACACAGTCGCGAAAAATGACGAAATTGCCCCAGGCACAATTTTTAATTTTCGATCAACCTGCCAAATTTCCACCCATATTGACACAGTCGTGAAAAATGACGACATTGCCCCCGGCGCGATTTTTGTTCCCGATCAGCCTGTCGAACTTGAGCCCATTCCGACACCATTGGAAAAAATGATGAAATTGCCCCCGG
>NW_019260992.1:878-1029 GCF_002742605.1 Olea europaea var. sylvestris | reverse complement strand
CGGCCCTTCTGGAATCATTGGTAATGGTCCCTGACCTTGATTCAGTGCGTAGAGTGGAGTTTTGAAAACATTGGGATTCGTGCAATCGACTTTTTCATATACATCTGATTCTATTGCTTCCAAAACCATTGTGGCTTGAAGTGGTGGAAGA
>NW_019260992.1:0-672 GCF_002742605.1 Olea europaea var. sylvestris | reverse complement strand
TTTAGGGTTTGGTTTTGGTTTAGGGTTCAGGGTTTGGGGTTTGGGGTTTATGGTTTAGGGTTTAGGGATTTCGGCCCTTCTGGAACCATTGGTGATGGTCGAAAACCATGATCCAATGGGTAGAGTGGAGTTTTGATAACATTGGGATTCATGCCGCCAACATTTTCATATAAATCTGATTCTATTGCTTCCAAAACCATTGTAGCTTGAGGTGCTGGAAGATTTTGGGTTGTTTGGTGTTGAAATCCACCGGGTAAAGGTGGTATGTCGGGTGGTGGATCAAGATTTTTGAAGGTTTGTGATTTCTCTCCCATTTTAGAGAGAAGGGAGAGCGTTTTGGGTTAGAGAGAGAAAATGCTGTTTAGGGTTTGGTTTTGGTTTAGGGTTTGGGCTTTTGGGTTTAGGGTTTTTGGCCCTTTTCGAATCTTTGGTGATGGTCCCAGACCCTGATTCAATGCCTAGAGTGGAGTTTTCAAAACATTGGGATTTGTACCATCAACATTTTCATGTAAATCTGATTCTATTGCTTCCAAAACCATTGTGGCGTGGAGTACTGGATGATTTTTGGTTATTTGGGGTTGAAATCCAACGGTTGAAGGTGGTATGCCGGGTGTTGGATCTAGATTTTTGAAGGTTTGAGATTTGTCTCCCATTCTAGAGAGAAGGGAGAGC
>NW_019260991.1:22948-25821 GCF_002742605.1 Olea europaea var. sylvestris | reverse complement strand
TTTTTTTTTCACCTTAGTACTTTGTTCTCAATTAAATTAATTAGATGTATTTAACAGACAATAATGTTAAACCATTTATAGACATTCCAATTAGCACTTATTAAAATGTTAAGACTTATGCCCACTAGCATTAACGAGACACAGTCTTAATCATATAATCTAAAAATTATGCTCATAATTTAAAATTTGAGCACTAATTTTGCAAACTTTATGTTGCGAACACCATGCAATCATTTGGTATATGTATCAACTATTTTAGATAAAAATAATATTTAGATGATCAATGTGGAGGATGATGGGCCCCATTTATCACCTTGATTAGTTTTTAGAAGTAAGAGAATTCAGTCCCTATTTGAGCTAGTAGTGTTTAAGGATCAATTTTTGGTAAAGAGAACAAATAACGTATAGAAATTCATTGGATTGAAAAATCATCTGGTTCTTCGTTGGATGTATATTTGGATTTTGATTTCGCATCATTGTTGATCCAGAGATAGTCCAACTGGTAATGCCAAATAATAAAGTCAAAATGAACTTCTGGTTCAATATAAGATATAATTTGATGATTTAATTTCGAAGAATACGATTAAAGTTTATATAATCATATATCATTCAAATAGTCAAATTAATCAATATTCTTATGACATTAGTTATATGTTTTCCTTCAGTGATAAATATAAATTCAAAATGATATATTCTTTGAAAATGTGTTACTTCGAAAATACATTCTCTTTAATTATTGTTTCTTCAAGAGCAATATGTTAATATTCTTCTAAAATATTGAAAATTATAATTCATGCTCTTCAAGAACGATAAATTAATATTCTTATTAAATATTAATAATATAGAAAATTAGAATATTGAGTTGTTTGACTTGTGTTTCTTCAGGAATACAATGAAATATATATTATTGAGGATATGTGCTATTTTGAGAGCGCATTATATATTATTATTACTTCTTCGAAAGCAATAAATTAATATTCTTTTAGAATATTGAAGATAATATTACAATTTTTAGGAGCAATAAATATAATGTTATTCTAAAATATTAATTATAATGTTGTGCTGCTTTAAGAGCAAAGACGTGATAAATTATTAATTTAAAATTTATACAAGAACATTTAAAAATATTTAATTACCAAATAGACATGATATGAATTTATATAGAAAAATTAATTACAAAAAATGCATAAGTAAATTCTTTTTCCAAATATGCATATGAATTGACTTTATATATAGACATGCAAATATGACAAAGTAATCATTATGCATATAATGAAATAATCATTTTAGCTTTGCATACAAGCAAAAAAGTATGCAAGTAGAAGAAGAAACAACTTCGTTTTGATGTATGTGTGTAGAAAAATTTATTTATCACCAAATTAATTTTGGTACACGTGATAAATATTTGTACTTTTAAAAAATTACTACATTTACTAACTTTGAAAGATTAAACTATCGTGTGATAACATGTCATGGAAAGAGAGGAAAAGATAAAAGAGAATGAAAATCAATAAATTTTTGTGTATTTTATTAAGAACAAAGGCACTTTATTTGTAGATAAGAATTAGGGATACAACGATAATAATTTCTGGGACTGTAATGGTACAATTGACATTCACTAATAAACCCTAATAAACTTTCCATTTATAATGACATATAAGTAGTTATTTTTTATTTTCAATTATATAGTTTTTTACATGATCAATAAATAACCGTAATACCCAAAAACACAAGATAATTGTATCCTTCTTCTATAGTGGATTATTTACCTATTGCATGGGGCTGTTGATAGTTTTCTTAAGGGTTTATCATGCTGTATCACGTGTTCTATGTTTAAATGTACTATTAGTGCAATAATTTGGAATTATGATTGGTTACTCAATAGTTTAGTGAGTTATCATATAGTTCTATGAACTTTCAGAAGATGATTAATTCTGAATATCCATTAAAAATAAACTAGATTTTAAACTTTCGAGAGAAATTTCATTCTTCGTACTTATGCATCATTGTATCATTGTAGGAGCAATGAAGAAAGAGATTCTTGTTTTCTCAAGAACTTCACTAAGTGTTGCAGTAGTGTCAATAGTCTTACTTTAAGAAGCACGGATCTCACTGATTTAAGCATGGAGCAAATTGGATTTTGAAGAGAAATCATTAGAGTATCCGTGTGACTAAACCCTCGAAAATTTGAGCTTTAGCATTCAAAGCTCAGTTTGTTGCCTCGGCGATGGTCCAAATGGACTTCTATTTTACAAAATAATTGTAGAATATAATATTTTATTATTGAAAACTGCAAAAATATTTAAATCGCTGGAAAAGAGAGTAAATATGCAAAACGAGGTCTTGTAAACCAAAGTTTCTTTAAAACAAATTTACACCCTCACCGTATGTGTTTTAAGGTTTCGTTCAAGTGTCTGTTTCCCAAGATAACAAAAAAAAAAAGAAAAAGAAAAAATCAATAGAGTTTGAACACTTCAAACGCTATTCTAACGAACTAACTAAGTGTCTAAACACGGCTAACAAGACTTTGGGAACAGAGAATTTTTCAGAGAAATGAAAATTGTGTGCAAAAGTAGAAATGAATGTCTGCGTAGAAAATGGAGGAAAATCGAGTTTTTTTTTATAATCTAATGGCCCATGAATGAGCTTGATTTGCATCCCTGCCCGCATACATGAAGAGAACATCTATGCTACATATGACTATACCTTTTTCAATCATATATAAAGTGTTCATTGCTTTGTTTATTTTCTTATGTGGGACAAACCACGCATAGTTTTTCCTTCAACAATAAATCATCTTCAAATACATAAACTTTGAGCTTCAATTTGTCATTCGCCCATGATTTCGATATTCTCAAGGAGGATAACACAAA
>NW_019260991.1:10377-18776 GCF_002742605.1 Olea europaea var. sylvestris | reverse complement strand
GTAAGTTGGATGAGTCATGAGACAATGGTTTTGCTGAGTTGTAATTTTTTGAACGATCGTAACTTATCACATGAGATTTTCATCAGTCAATCAACGAATAAGGTAACGAGTTTTAAGGGTGATGAATGAAGTGCAAATGGACAAAATTCAGTGAGCACTATGAACACTTTGAAATTTAATACATAACACGTGATCATGTTATAAGTTGGGTGATTATTGAAAGAATTACCTCAATTTTATTCAATCGAGAAATAGTATCTTGTTTTCCAAGTGGCCCAATACAAATTTACACCTCTTGAATGTTCCAACACTTCGAATAAGTTCTTGAATCCAAGAAAAGAGAGACATGTTTACATTCTGTTTGTGAAATAGAGAAATACTTTTTCTTTGCCTTATGAAAAATGACTTAAAAATTTTATTGTGTCTATTCTTCATTCATTGTTTAGGAATTTAATCATCAAGAGGTGTATCCACGGTTTATACTAATTTTTCCTAGCACATTTGTTATGATTTAAATTTGTATAATAATATGGCAAAAAGAAAATTAGATCAAACAAGAACACAAGATTTATGTGGTAAAACTATACTATGGACAGAAAAGAGAATTTTATTGATATTAATAATGGAGGATTACAAATTATTTTGCAGAATGTAAGGATTGATTCAATATGTATTGTACACCACATATATATAATTATAAGATCCCTAACATACTAGGAATATATATAATGAAGAGTTTAATATAAGGTGACATCTCAATACGATAGGTAAAACCATAATGGAATATTTGAGATGAAATAGGTATCAAAAACTGCCAACTGAATTCCAAATTAAATCCCCAAATAGATTTCAACTGGATTCTCAACTGGACTTCAAAATAAAATTTCCAAGTAGTCTTCCATATAGAATTTGGATCATTCCTTAATTCTAATAAAATCTACCCTGATTAAAATTCCACTGCAATGAAATTTTTTTTCAAAAGATTCTCCACATGGAGACGAATTTCACTGTAAGGAATAAAACTTAACTCCTTAACCAAAAAAATCTTCACCAAAACAAATCCTCCAGCAACAACAAAAATTACACCTCTTTCCCAAAATAAAAAAAATAAAAATAAAAATAAAAATCCTCCAACAAGAATTGCTCTGCATGATTACCTCGAGCACCAAAGTTGCTCGAATTATAACCCTACGAACAATAAAATCACAAATAATTTAATATTTACCAAACAGGACTAAATATACCATGTAACAGAATCAACACAAAATGCTTCTGGAGAAGGTTCAATGCTAGACTCAACACATTCAATTGTACTTAAAGTATAAACAATAAAATCGGCCTCATCATATCTCTATGGAGGCCTAATATTTCTTCTGGGTTTATCTCTTCTAATTGAATACAATGGCACAGTTGGTGATGGTTACAAAGCTACATAACGGATAACTTTTGAACTCGACTGAGATGTATTCTTTAATCAGGACTATTAACCAAACTCCAATGATACTGAACCAAACTCAAAATCCACCAGAATCCTTAACTTCTGCTGATTAATATTCAAAGATTTTGTAAAACCAAGCAAGGCATTAACTGTGACCTTTTATGGTTGTTCAACACAACGCGGATATCTTTATTAACCTCCAGGACTCTACTTGCATAAGTGTACTTGTACCCTTTTGAATAAAGAGTATTCAAGGAGATAAAATTTCTTTTTAAATCGGGAACATGTCTTACGGCATCAAGTGTTTTGACAATCCCATCAAGCATCTTAATTCTAACTCTTCCAATACCAGTTATCCTACAATGTGAATTATTTCTCATTACCCCAAAACCTTTGGAAACTATTTTATATGTTGAGAACAAATCCCGATTAAGGCACATATAAAAAATGCAAATTGTATCAGTAATCCATTCCTCGTCAAGTTTGAAGTCGCCATTAGAAATAACCAAAAGTTCTCCATCATTATACATATCTTCTATAATACTTAATTCACCTGAAATTTCTAGTTGTTTTTCCTTCATATTTATGGCAACTAAATCTTTCTTCTTCTGCAACTTATAATAATTATTATTGATGTGCCTCCGTCTCTTGCAATAATTACAAATTTTATTGTTGTAATTAGACCTTAATATACTCTCACGTGATCGCAATCACAACAAGGCCATCTCTGTAAATCTCAGATCCAAAAAGATGCTTCATCTTCTCCTTTGAAATAGAGTATCATAAACTTTTTTGATGATAAAAGTATCATGACTGTATAAGACTGTGTCACTAAATGATATATATGAAGTGGGTAGCAAACATAATAATATTAACTCTAAATCTTCTTCATCATATTTGACCGTCAATGTCTCCAATTAGCGACAATTTCCTTAAAAACATTTATGTGATATTCTAGTAATGTACATTACGTCATATGATGAGAATAAAAGCATTCTTCAAGTGCAATTTGCTGGTTACATTTTTTGGCATGCATAATTGCTTCAACTTTAATCATAAACCAGCCGCATGTTTCTCTTTCAAAACGACCTAAAGAATATTATTTGAAAGGTGAAGATGTATCTATGATAGGGCATTTTGATTCTTATGTTGTCTCTCCCACATAGACCAAGTTGAGGGCATCTTATAAAATCCCAATAGTGCATCATCCAATTCCATCTGAGAAAGCATCACTCGTATCTTTACCTGCCAAAGCAAGAATTTGGTATTGCGACCAGTTACAAAATATAATACTTCATAATTGTCATCACAAAAAAAAAAAAAACAATTGTCGAACCTTGCTCTGATACCGTTTGTTATGATTTAAACGAGTATAATAATATTGTAATATGAACATTAGATCAAACAAGAACACAAGATTTGCGTGGTAAAATATACCATGGGTAGAAGAAGAGAATTTTATTAATATCAATAATGGAGGATTACAAATTACTATGTAGAATGTAAGAATTGATTCAATATGTGTTGTACACTACATCAATATAATACTAAGATCTCTAATATAATGGGAATATAATACAATGAAGAGTTTAATATAAGATGAAATCCTAATACAATGAGTGAAATCAATAATGGAATATGTCGAATGAAATAGGAATTAAAAATTGCCAATTGAATTTTAACTTAAATTCCCAAATAAACTTCAACTGAAATTCTCAACTGGACTTCAAATAGAATTCAAATCATGCCCTAATTATAACAATATTGTTAATCCTCCTTGCAGCTGGCTTAGATCTACTTATCAATGCTCGTATATATAACTCTTCTACATATATATTAGACAAATTTGGGGATCGCCATGGAATGATATGTTAGAAAATATACAATTCTTATGACAATCTTGTTCTTTGCAAGTTCTGCATTGATGTACATCGAACAAGTTTTGTTATCATTCATTTGTTACAGCTTGTTGACATTTTAAGATACAACAAAAAACTTATTCGACAAGTTTAGGATTCTAAATAGATGGAACATGATAGCAAAATTCTCAGCCCAGGTATCCACTGGTTTACCTTGTGCTAAGTTTTATTACCATTAGTTTGTTAAGGCTTTTTAACATAGTTTGCGTCTTAGGGAGTGAAAAGTAACTTATTCTATATGTTTAGGTTACTGAATTGCATAAGATTAAATATGATAAAAGAATGGGTAATTAGCACAAAATGTTCTTAATGGGTAATTAGTACAAAACGTTCTGACCTTTCGATATTATTGCGCAAAACATCGTTACCTTTCATTTTTTGGTATTTTCACCCCATTTTCACCTTTCATAGTAGAAAAAATGTCATTTTCATTCAATTTCTCAATAAAAAAAATATAAAATAACAAATATACCCTCTTATTTAAATAACCAAAAAGAAAAGAAAAATTAAACAACAAATCGTAATTATACTCCCACAAATTTTTAAAAAACTGCAAATGAGTTCAAATAAATTATTAAAAGGATAAATAGCACAAAAATTTCCGACCTTTCAATATTATTATGCAAAACGTCCCTATCTTTTATGTTTTGGTATTTTCACCCTTATTTTCATATTTCATTACGAAATTATTATTTTCATCAAATTTCTCAATTAAAAGTTGTAAAATGATGAATAAATTCTCCTATTTAAATGAAAGAAAAAATTACAACTATACTCCTAAAATTTCGAAAAAATACAAATAATTTTCAAATAAATAAATAAATATTATTAATTAAAAAATACTTTCTTTTTTTTATTATTTTTTTGGAATTTATTTGTATTTTTTTTAAAAAAATTGGGAGTAGAGTTGCAATTTTTTTTCTTTATTTTTGTTTTGTTTAAATGAAAGGATATAATCATCATTTTACAACTTTTAATTTAGAAAATGGATAAAAATAATGATTTTCGTAATATAATGTGAAAATAATGGTGAAAACTAAAAGTGAAAGATAGAGACATTTTGGACAATAATATTGAAAGATAGGGGCATTTTGTGTTAAGGTTAATTAGCACAAAACGTCATTACCTTTTGACATTATTGTGTAAAATGTCCACACATTTCATTTTTTTGATATTTTCACCTTTATTTTTATCTTTCATTGCGAAAAACGTCACTTTCATTCAATTTCTCAATAAAAAAACATAAAATGACAAATATACCCACCTATTTATATAATACAAAAAATAAATAAATTAAAGAACAAATTGTAATTATACTCTCAAACTTTTTAAAGAAATTGCAAATGAATCCAAATAAATTATTAAAAAAGTAATTAGCACAAGACGTTCCTACCTTTCAATATTATTATACAGGACGTCCCTATCTTTTTTTTTTGGTATTTTTACCCTTATTTTTACATTTCATTGTGAAAATCATCATTTTCATCCAATTTTTCAATTAAAAGCTGTAAAATGATGAATATACCCTTTATTTAAATAAAACAAAAATAAAGAACTATCATTTGTTAGTTTTGTGCTATAATAGTGTTTAATTTAAAATGATTTCTTGTGCTAATTACCCACAAAAAAACTATAAAGCTCTCATTTTTAATCATATATGTGTTCTTCAACGTAACAAATATACAGCTTGGATTTCAAAAGAGTGAAGATTGGTCTTTTAGCGCTGCTTAGTTGAGTTGCGGCAGCAAGATCAACTGTTTTTAGTTTTGGTCCACGCACAAGACTAAATACTGTGTGATCTTAGCATCAAAACATAGCATGTCGCAATAACATCTATTTGACAAAAAACTAAAAGCCCCACGATGGGAGCTATAAGTTTGAGCCTGGATCATATTCGACGAGAAGAGCCGATCCATCATAATAATATGCTAGCAAATGGTTGAGAGGAAAAAAATCGCTTATAACCAAGAAAAATAAAATATATCTTAATGTACTATGCAATTCCTTCTTACTTTCTTGAGCGAGGAAGCAGGGCCGGTCCTGTGGCGAGGCCCATGAGGCCTGCGCCTTAAGCCCAAAACCGTAAGGGGCCGAGAATCAGTGTGTGTTTTTCTTACCTTCCTTCTTTTCGTTTTGTATCCGTCGCTTTCTCCTTCTTCTCCGATTCGTTCTTCTCCTCCTCAGCCCTTCAGCCGGCGGTGGAGACCATGGGGTCACTAGAATTCTCCACCACAACCCCTTTCGTAGGCAGTAGTCCCAAGCTCCTCAGCCACACGTGACACTCGGTCCCACTCCCAATTTAGACCCATTGTTTCAAAGGTACAGTTTCACCTTTTTCTTTAATTTGGGTTTTTAATCATCTTATCTTGTTCGACAATATTTGGGAATTAGGGTTTGATTAACGTAGCTGGCTGGAGGCAGGATATGTTCCCTAAAAGTTTTGATTTATAAATGACCAAAATTAGTGAATAATATTAAAAACAAAATCTTGAAAAAATAAACCAGTAGAAGAGAATATAAAAAGAATTTGATTCGCTTTTTCATCAATATACAGTGGCAATCATCTATTTTATTCTATTGCAGTCTAATTGAAGTATATTCAGGCTGTTGCAGGATTAGATGCAGATGACAGGCAAATTGTCGCACGAGCAAAATCAGAAGCAACTAACTATGAGAGGTTAGTTTATAGCTATCTTGCATACTGCTCTGTATCTGTCTTCTGATTTTTTTTCTAACAGATTTAACACGTCATAACTTACTGAGCGAAGAGAATGAAAGTCTCTCTTTCCCTCCTTGACCTCCCTAAAAGCACCCATTCATTGTCATTTGTCTAAGACTTGTTCAGGAGTATGATTATGCATATGTTACCATTATGTATATCTCATCTTAAAGGAGAAATATGACCCTTGTACTCCATAACCAAAGTAAAAACTTTAGATTTTCCTTACTTAAGCCTCTATATTGCTGCAAGACTACCATGGTCAGTGATTTTCTATAATAAAGGACATAAATCTGATCATATGGAGTTGAAGAATAGGGGATTGGAATATGAGAAACATTGATTTCAAGTTTTATAATACTCAAGATAGTTGACAGATGGAGTATGCTGAAAACTTTATTGTTAATAAAGAGATTATACAAGTATTCCAGTGTATATATGTTGAAGAATATTGCATAATATAAGAGCAATTTATCCACTTGTATGGAAACATTTAATTTTAGAAAAGACCTTCAACTAGTGAAAACAAATGAGAGAAAATTGAAATGTCACTAAATTGCATAGAAGATAAAGACTAAGTTTTAAGTTAGCAATATGTTCCATAATACACTGTTGCATTTAAGTTGATTTTGGGGAGGCTTAATTTATGGACTTCGCCTCGAGTCTCGACAAACACAGGACCAGCCCTGCACATACGTGATGTAATGGAAAAGACAAATAACAATCAACATAAAGTTTCATGAAATTCAATATTGCTTTAAAGAAAGGGATAAGTGGACGAGCTCGTCAGGCCAGGCCTTCTATCCTATCGAAGTTTTGTTTTTTTGGGCTGTGGGCAGAACAAAATGGGCTTGCCACGTACTCTTGTTTCTCTTTCAGTAATATCTTGAAATTTATGTAAAATTGGTGAATTACGATCATGCTATGAAAGAGGGAAATGAAGTTGTCTCCCTATCGAATGGATATATAAAACCTTTATAGAATATTTAATACGAAAGAGTGGATGGTATAACGTATTAAAAGGAAAAAAAATTAATTTTTTTAATTATATTAATTAGTAATGTTCAATAATATGTACCAAACATGTAGTGAGTGTATGTAAAAATTTAATAAATTTTATTTTAATGGAGTTGAATTCAGTAAAAGAAATTAAGTTAGCTCGTGAATCACTGTTTTATTTTATCTTAGATACACGAGGGCAATAGATTTTGTATTGTAAGACCTAACATGGCAAGGCTCTTTAGCGAGGTCGTGTGAAGTTGGATATGATCATGGGGGGCTTGATAGTCCAATTTGCTTAATTTGGACTATGGTACGGTATTTGGGGGTGACAAACGTTTTATGGGGTATAAGGTTAAGGGCATTGAGTGAGTCGGTGTGGGCTCGAGAGAGTTAGAACTTAGAAGTGAGATTGGTACGGAGACAAGAAAAAGATGTCTAATGATCGATTTGTCATTCATCAAAACACCAAAAAATTGCAATACTTGTTTTTCTATATAAAGAGCTATTAACATTTCTATAAAGCTGTCAAATTTTCAAATCTATTTCTATTCGTCTTAATTAGCACATTAACTTCAATAATAGGTGGAATTGTCCATACTGAAGCGTAGGTTCCTTGAGGTTAGGTTTTAAAGCAAAACCATTCCATTAAGATTAATTAATAGATGGACCGACTTATATTGTAATATTTTTTTTATTAGGTTTTAATTATTACCTAACTCAATTTAATTTTATATGATTTTTAGTGGGGATAACGAGTGAGACCGGCTTAGAGTCTTGCATATTAACATTTAAAACATGTTTTAAAAACAAATAAAAAAATGAAATTTTAATAAATGCACATTAAAAATCAAATTTGTTGGACCTCGATTGAAGAATAACGAGGTAAAGTAGCCCACCAATTACAACTAAACGCACCGGCAACAGGGAAAAAAGGTTAGTCCGACCAAAAAATGCAAGCTAGACATGATATGTGACATGTCAAATTTACTACATGACCTTTAACCTCCACCACCCAATTTTGGACCTTATATTATGTAGATCAATTCTAGATTCAAAAGAGGGAGTATTTAATTTATTTGGAGTTATTAGAGCGGGATCCACTTTTTGGGACCCCGTCTCCACTAGATCTGTTTCCAGTCCTCACCTTTTAGGGTACAAAATCGATTCTCTTATAAAAGGGGTTCGTGAATAAGATTAGCTTTTCGGGAAATTTCCAAACGAACAATTTCAACGAAATCTTTCAATACTGGGAAGGATCGAACCATGGGAACGAATCTACAAGGCTATCACCTTCAAGCCATTATGTCTTGATCGATAGGGG
>NW_019260991.1:0-1024 GCF_002742605.1 Olea europaea var. sylvestris | reverse complement strand
TTAATTGTAAATTTTGATATATCTCACTCCACTTACTGTTATCCAATGTAGAATTTTAGTGCTCCGTCTACCAATTTCTAGTCCAGATTCTGTGAGTTAACCATGGTGATTAGGAAACCTTTAACTAAGCAAAATCTTTATTTAAACTAATCTAGATGTATTAAATAAAATACCAAGAAACATTCTTTTCCTAGCCTCAGCATTTGTGCTTAAGAAGTCTTTTCAACCTCCTGAAAATTTTACAGCATGGAGATAAGATTTTATAATTCATACCAATCCAAATTCTTTTGCTTGCGGGATACGACACTTCAATTCTAAGTACACTAGGATTTAATCACTATTTTGTCCTATATATATATATCCTATGAAGTCAAAAGTTATTCGTCAGAGAAAACAAGAAAGAAACAAAAAAAGGGAGTAGAGAGAGGGAGATCGTAAACAGTTTCATAGAAATTTCACGCACAAGACAGAGAGAAAAATACTTTTAGAGGAAGAAAGCAAGCTGATTTTTTAGTTAAGAAATTCAGTAGTTTGGAACTTGCATTCATATTTCTTTCGATTCTTTAAATAACAAGGTATGATACATTTATGTGCAAAATGTTTTCATTTCCTTATGCTCTTATATGCAATTAAATATGCATGGATTGCTAGTGAACCTTCGGGTTCTATAAAAAGAGAGATGAAATCTTATGGGATAAAAGAGGGTCTAAGATGGGTGTGTCGTTTTGTTACCGATATACTCCATAAGAGCAGAGTTGTATGAAATATAGATTTTATTATTATATATTTGTATATGAAAACTGCACGTATCTTATTGGGTGTTTTCGAATACTCACTCTTACAATTTTTTATAGGTTAGCTCGGGTCGATTGGAACGGTGGTGAAATGATGATGTAGGCTGCCAAGTGGATCAAAGGAAAAGAAAAAGAATCTAAGTTTGCCGTCTTTAAATTTACCAATTAGTTTAATTTTGTTCAAAACATGTTATTTGAATTAGTTAGGAGTTTATGTTATGTTTATATAC
>NW_019260990.1:0-1029 GCF_002742605.1 Olea europaea var. sylvestris | reverse complement strand
CATGATACACAAATAACTTGTTATCAAATTAGGTATTTTATTTCATATATATTTAACCAAATTTAAAGAGTTCACTTATAATCAAATTAGTTCATTATGTAACAAATAACTTCTATTGATTAAAATAAAGATAAATGACTTATTTTAACAATATGAGATATCAAATGTTTGATTAAACTTAAAAGTAATTAAATTTTTTCTAATGTATTTTTTCATATATTACTTATTTATACTTGTGAGTTAAAAACTTATTTATTTCGACCATGAAATGGATGTTATTATCAAAACAAATAATATGCTTTATATTTAATTTTATTAGTTAAAAATATATTTGTAAGAACTTTGACATGAGTGTTTAAAAATATATCTGGCCGCACTTTGTCATGAGTTTAACCTTTTAAACTAAATCTCGTATGACATAGAGCATCTTTTATTATATAAGTTTATTGGGGGGAAAATTAAATTTCAGCCCACACTAATATATCTTTTTGGCTCCATTCACCTGACTTCGTGCATAGAGTTCCATTCTATTTTTTAGTTGGTGGAATCAACGAAGATAATGGGGCAATCTCTATTAAGTAAGATTTTCGAAACAAATTCGTTTAGCCAGGATAATTGCTTCTTTGGTTGTTTTGGTGATTTTTATTGTTTTCACCTATTTCAAAGTTTGTTAAAGTGGTCATCTATCTATGCTTCTTAATGTTTCTACATTTAAAAATTTAGTGTCCATCGTTTAGAAGATGAATTCTATATGTTTTTGACTTAGTAATTGATGAAAGGATTTTCATTTCATGGGTCTCTAATGGTTGTTTTTGTTTCATTTTTATATGATGAAAGATAGTATAAGAATTTTCGTCAAGTGAGATTTAAATACATCACTAGAGACATAGCATACTGACTGCTATTTGTTCTGTTCACATCATGTTTAAGATTTTGATTCTTCTCTATGGTTTGATGATCAGACTACTATAGATATTACAACTTGCATATTAAAAATAATAATAATAATAATAATAATAATAATAATAA
>NW_019260989.1:0-1029 GCF_002742605.1 Olea europaea var. sylvestris | reverse complement strand
ATTGAACTCACCACTTCGTCGTGACGTATGAGGGATTTCGGCCATTTTTCGAAAGAATGAGCACTAGCATATTTGGAACGCTTAGATTGTCGTCGTACGAAGAATTGAGCGTAACTTCTGCACACGGTGTCCATTTTGGGCCCCTAAGAACTTTTTGGAAATGTAGCGACCGTTTTGGATTGAACTCACCACTTCGTCGTGACGTACGAGGGATTTTGGAGATTTTTTGAAAGAATGAGTACTTGCATATTTGGAACGCTTGGATTGTCGGCGTACGAAGAATTGAGCTTAACTTTTGTGCATGGTGTCCGTTTTGGGTCCATAAGTACTTTTTGGAAATGTAGCGACCATTTTGGAATGAACTCATCACTTCATCGTGACGAACGAGGGATTTTGGCCATTTCTCGAAAGAATGAGTGCTTGTATATTTAGAACGGTTGGAGAGTCGGCGGACGAAGAATTGAGCGTAACTTTTGCACACGGTGTCCGTTTTGGGCCCATAAGTACCTTTTGGAAATGTAGCGACCGTTTTGGATTGAACTCACCACTTCATCGCGACGTACGAGGGATTTTGGCCATTTTTCGAAGGCATGAGCGCTTGTATATTGAGAACGCTTGGAGAGTCGGCGAACGAAGAATTGAGCGTAACTGTTGCACACGGTGTCCGTTTTGGGCCCATAAGTACCTTTTGGAAATGTAGCGACCGTTTTGGATTGAACTCACCACTTCATCGCGACGTACGAGGGATTTTGGCCATTTTTCGAAGGCATGAGCGCTTGTATATTGAGAACGCTTGGAGAGTCGGCGAACGAAGAATTGAGCGTAACTGTTGCACACGGTGTCCGTTTTGGGCCCATAAGAACCTTTTGGAAATGTTGCGATCGTTTTGGATTGAACTCACGACTTCGTCGTGTCGTACGAGTGATTTTGGCCATTTTTCGAAGGCATGAGCGCTTGTATATTTAGAACGCTTGGAGAGTCGGCGGACGAAGAATTGAGCGTAACTTTTGCACAAGGTGTCCGTTTTGG
>NW_019260988.1:0-1029 GCF_002742605.1 Olea europaea var. sylvestris | reverse complement strand
TTTTCCATTGCTTATAGAAGATAAAAAAACTATATATACACACGCGAACACAATCACCGCTTATATCACCAGACTAGAGTGTCATTCTCAGTTTTTTGAACAAAATCTTTTGTTCTAGCACAATGAGGCCATTACCTATAACCCTTCCCATCTATTTTGTGGAGACGAGGTAAGAACTTGGAAGAGGCACAAGTCATCTTCGGGGTGCCTTAGTACATTACAAATTTTCGTTTGTGCATTCTACAATTTTAAATTTTTTTTTAGCTTTTATACAAAAATTTTGCCATATCACAGTGTAAGAATGTCTTTTTTCTTTTTTGAAAAATTTTCTTTATTATTTATAATTATAATATATAATAAAATTTCTTTGGAATCCTCACTAAAGAGGAGTCTTAAGCAATCGCTTACTCCACCTATAGTGAGGGCCAACACTGAAGCTAGCATGTTCTTTTAGATTAGCTTGTTCCTATTTTTTTGAATTGCCATAACTTTCTTTATATTCTCCTTAAACCATCATCGAGAATAGCATCTTCTTAGAGCAATGATTTATCATATCACTTTCAAGTAATAGGCAATTCCTTTAATGTAATTAAGTCTTATGAAATTTCTTTTATTTGACTCAGTGCTTTGTGTCCCTGTGTATTTGGACTATTGAAGATGCAAATTCTTAAATATACTAACTTGAAGCTAAATATTAATTCCATTGGGGGTAGAAAGTTTCAATGAAAAGTCAATCGAAATAACAAACTCACTAATTCTTCATTAGGACCTTAGATTCCATAAAGAAACACCAAGGAGAACCTTTAGTGTAGTTGGTACATTGTACTAATGATAAATCTAATTTTTATTCAATCCTTCTTATCAAATATGTCATTAATATATATGGATGCAAACCAAAACACAAGATAATTGAGGGTCCAACATTATTAGCAAAGATATTTTTGGCTGACAACTCTACTTCCATGTATTGAATGAAAAAAGAAAAAGAAAATAGGTATAGCGACAATTAAAAATTCAAATGGTCTTGAA
>NW_019260987.1:0-1030 GCF_002742605.1 Olea europaea var. sylvestris | reverse complement strand
TTTTTTGGTACTTCACCCTTACCTTCACCTTTTATAGCAAAAATCATCATTTTCATCAAACTTTTCGTGTAAAATGACAAATATACCCCTATTTAAATAAAATAATAAAAAGGAAAAGAAAAGTTAAAGAATAAATTGCAATCATACTCCCAAACTTTTCAAAAAGTGCAAATGAATCCAAATAAATTATTAAAAGGGTAATTAGCACAAAATATCCCTAACTTTTATTATTATTATTATGCAAAATGTCCCTACCTTTCATTTTTGACATTTTCACCCTTATTTTATATTACATTGTGAAAATCGTTATTTTCATCCATTTTCTCAATTAAAAGCTATAAAATAACAAATATACACTTTTCTAAATAACAAAAATAGAGATAAATAAAAAATTGCAACTACATTTTCAAAATTTTCAAAGTACAAATAAATTTCAAATAAATTATTTGTAATTATTTTGAAAAAATTGGGAGTATAGTTGCAATTTGCTCTTATTTTTCTTATTTTTATTTTTGTTTATTTAAAAAGGAGTGTATATTTGTCATTTTACAGTTTTTAATTGAGAAAATCGGTGAGAATAACGATTTTTGCAATGAAATATAAAAATAAGGGTAAAAATATCAAAAATGAAAAGTAGAGACGTTTTGCATAATAATAATAAAAGTTAGGGATATTTTGTGCTAATTACCCTTTTAAATAATTTCTTTGGATTCATTTGCACTTTTTAAAAAGGTTGGGAGTATGATTACAATTTATTCTTTAACTTTTCTTTTCTTTTTTATTACTTTATTTAAATAGGGGTATATTTGTCATCTTACACGAAAATTTTGATTAAAATGATGCTTTCCGCAATAAAAGGTGAAGGTAAGGGTAAAAGTACCCAAAATTAAAGGTATGGACGTTTTGCACAATAACATTAAAAGATTAGGACGTTTTGTGCTAATTATCCTTTTTTTAAGACGTGGGCATTATTGTCTCGAACTGCATACTAGTTAATGCCTTTTGTATCCATGTTTGGAAATTCCTGTAG
>NW_019260986.1:0-1030 GCF_002742605.1 Olea europaea var. sylvestris | reverse complement strand
TTCATTAATTTTCTGTTCAGTACTTCTTCAACCTGACACATTTAATACGAAAATTAATTATTCGAAGGCCCAAACGAAGGAATCGGACTAAAATCCCGTGATCCTGGGTCTGTGCCCCAAGTCCAATTTAGCGGGTTGTTTCCAATCAACCTGCCAAATTACGGTCTATTCCGACACCGTCGCGATAAATGACAAAATTGTCCTTGGTGCGGTTTTGCTTTGATAATTTTCTGTACAGTACTTCTTCAACCTGACATAACTAATACGAAAATTAAATATTTTGAGGCCCAATGAAGGAATTTGGCTAAAATCCCGTGATCCAGGGTCTGTGCCCCGAGTCCAATTTCGTGGGCCGTTTCTAATCAACATGCCAAATTTCGGCTCATTTCGACACCGTCGCGAAAAATGAAAAAATTGCCCCTGATGTGGTTTTTCTTTGCTAATTTTCTGTCCGGCGCTTCTTCAACCTGACATAATTAATAGGAAATTAATTATTCGGAGGCTTAAATGAAGGAATTTGGCTAAAATCCCGTGATCCCGGGTGTGTACCCCGAGTCCAATTTCGCGGCCCGTTTCCAATAATCCAACTACATTTCAGCCCATATTGACACGTCGCGAAAAATAACAAAATTGCCCCTAGTGCGGGTTTTCTTTGTTACTTTTCTGTCCAGCAACTCTTCAACCTGACATAATTAAGACGGAAATTAATTATTCGGAGGCCCAAACGAAGGAATTTGGCTAAAATCCCGTGATGCCGAGTCTGAGCCCCGAGTCCAATTTCACGAGCCGTTTCCAATCAACCTGCCAAATTTCGGTCCATTCCGACATCGTCGCGACAAATGATAAAATTGCCCCTGGTGTGGTTTTGCTTTGTTAATTTTCTGTCCAGCACTTTTCCAACCTGACATAATTAATATAGAAATTAATTATTTGGGGGCCCAAACGAAGGGATTTGGTTAAAATCCCGTGCTCCCTAGTTTGTGCCCAAAGTCCAATTTCGCGGGCCGTTTTCAATAAACCTGTCAAATTT
>NW_019260985.1:0-1030 GCF_002742605.1 Olea europaea var. sylvestris | reverse complement strand
CCCTCGTACGTCACGACGAAGTGGTGAGTTCAATCCAAAACGGTCGCTTCATTTCCAAAAAGTACTTATGGGCCCAAAGCGGATACCGTGTGCAAAAGTTACGCTCAATTCTTAGTACGCCGACTCTCCAAGCGTTCTAAATATGCAAGTGCTCAATCTTTCAAAAAATGGCCGAAATCCCTCGTACGTCACAATGAAGTGGCGAGTTCAATCCAAAACGGTCCCTACATTTCCAAAAAGAACTTATGGTCCCAAAACGGACACCATGTGCAAAAGTTACGCTCAATTCTTCGTACGTCAACTCTCCAAGCGTTACAAATATGCAAGTGCTCATTCTTTCGAAAATGGCCGAAATCCCTCATACGTCACGACGAAGTGGCGAGTTCAATCCAAAATGGTCGCTACATTTGCAAAAAGTACTTATGGTCCCAAAACGGATGCCGTATGCAAAAGTTACGCTCAATTCTTCGTACGCAGGCAATCCAAGCGTTCCGAATATGCAAGTGCTCATTCTTTCGAAAATGGCCGAAATCCCTCATACGTCACGACGAAGTGGCGAGTTCAATCCAAAATGGTCGCTACATTTGCAAAAAGTACTTATGGTCCCAAAACGGATGCCGTATGCAAAAGTTACGCTCAATTCTTCGTACGCAGGCAATCCAAGCGTTCCGAATATGCAAGTGCTCATTCTTTCGAAAATGGCCGAAATCCCTCATACGTCACGACGAAGTGGCGAGTTCAATCCAAAATGGTCGCTACATTTGCAAAAAGTACTTATGGTCCCAAAACGGATGCCGTATGCAAAAGTTACGCTCAATTTTTCGTCCGCCGACTCTCCAAGCGTTCTAAATATGCAAGTGCTCATTCTTTCGAAAAATAGCCAAAATCTTTCGTACGTCACGATGAATTGGTGAGTTCAATCCAAAACGGTCGCTTCATTTCCAAAGAGTACTTATGGGCCCAAAATGGACACCGTGTGCAAAAGTTACGCTCAATTCTTCGTCCGTCGACTCTCCAAGCGTTCTAAATA
>NW_019260984.1:0-1030 GCF_002742605.1 Olea europaea var. sylvestris | reverse complement strand
AAAATGACGAAATTGCCCCCAGCGCAGTTTTTGTTTCCGATCAACCTGTCAAATTTTAGCCAATTCCGACACAGTCGCGAAAAGTGACGAAATTGCCCCCAGCGCGGTTTTTGTTTCTGATCAACCTGTCAAATTTTAGCCAATTCCGACACAGTCGAGAAAATTGACGAAATTGCCCCTGGCGTGGTTTTTGTTCCCGATCAACCTGTCAAATTTCAGCAAATTCCGACACAGTCGAGAAAAATGACGAAATTGCCCACGGCGCGATTTTTGTTCACGATCAACCTGTCAAATTTTGGACAATTCCGACACAGTCGAGAAAAATGACGAAATTGCCCACGGCGCGATTTTTGTTCACGATCAACCTGTCAAATTTTGGACAATTCCGACACAGTCGAGAAAAATGACGAAATTGCCCCCAGCGCAGTTTTTGTTTCCGATCAACCTGTCAAATTTTAGCCAATTCCGACACAGTCGAGAAAAATGATGAAACTGCCCCCGGCGCGGGTTTTGTTCCCGATCAACCTGTCAAATTTGAGCCAATTCCGACGCATTCTCGAAAAATGACGAAAATGCACCTGGCGCGGTTTTTGTTTCCGGTCAACCTGTCAAATTTTAGCTAATTCCGACACAGTCGAGAAAAATGACGAAATTGCCCCAGTCGCGGTTCTTGTTCCCGATCAACCTGTAAAATTTTAGCCAATTCCGGTACAATCGCGAAAAATGACCAAATTGCCCCCGGCGCGGTTTTTGTTTATGATCAACCTGTCAAATTTTAGCCAATTCCGACACAGTCGCGAAAAATGACAAAATTGCCCCCGGCGCGGCTTATGTTCCCGATCAACCTGTCAAATTTTAGGCAATTCCGACACGGTCGAGAAAAATGACGAAATTGCCCCCGGCGCGATTTTTGTTCCCGATCAACATGTCAAATTTTTGGCAATTCTGACACAGTCGAGAAAACTGACGAAATTGCCCCCGGCGTGGATTTTGTTCCCGATCAACCAGTCAAATTTATTCTAATTCCGAC
>NW_019260983.1:669-1030 GCF_002742605.1 Olea europaea var. sylvestris | reverse complement strand
TTCCGACACAGCCGAAAAAAATGACGAAATTGCCCCCCGCGCGCTTTTTGTTTCCGATCAACAAGTCAAATTTTAGTCAATTCTGACACAGTCGCGAAAAATGACTAAATTACACCCGGCGCGATTTTTGTCCCCGATAAACCTGTAAAATTTTAGCCAATTCCAACACAGTCCAGAAAAATGACGAAAATGCCCCTGGCGCGATTTTTGTTTCCGATCAACCAGTCAAATTTTAGTCAATTCCGACACGTTCGCGAAAAATGACGATATTGCCCCCGGCGGGATTTTTGTTTCCGATCAACCAATCAAATTTTAGCCAATTCCGACACAGTCACGAAAAATGACGAAATTGCACCCGGCG
>NW_019260983.1:0-367 GCF_002742605.1 Olea europaea var. sylvestris | reverse complement strand
ATTTTAGCCAATTCCGACACAGTCGCGAAAAATGACGAAATTGCACCCGGCGCGATCTTTGTTTCCGATCGTTCGGTCAAATTTGAGCCCATTCCGACATAGTCGAGAAAAATGACGAAATTGCCCCCGGCGCGATTTTGATTTCAGATAAACTGCCAAATTTCAGCCAATTCGACAAAATCGAGAAAAATGACGAAATTGCCTCCGGCGCGATTTTTATTTCAGATCAAACAACCAAATTTCAGCCAATTCCGACACAGTCGAGAAAAATGACGAAATTGCCTCCAACGCGATTTTTATTTCAGATCAAACTGCCAAATTTCAGCCAATTCCGACACAGTCAAGAAAAATGACGAAATTGCCCCCG
>NW_019260982.1:0-1030 GCF_002742605.1 Olea europaea var. sylvestris | reverse complement strand
CAAGGTTCATTGACAATAATTATTCCTTGGCAATTGTGCCAATGATTTGATGTTTTGCGCATATTTTTGAGGAAAGGTGGCTGGACCGTTGCAACTTCCAAGGCGCCTGCTGCCGCCGAATTAAAATCATAATTATTAGAACATCTGAAGCTTCTAGAAGCAGACGCGTTGGTTGAGGTGCGTGAGAGACACGCTTAAATCTGAGGCGTATGTTTGAAAAACCGTTTGAATTCTATGCCTCGAATTTGATTTAAAATGAAGGGTTCAGATTGAATGAGCTTCAATCTGACGGTAAGGGGTCGTCCTGGCCCTTTATAAAAGGCGAGAGAACTCCTTTTTTCCGAATTTTTCAGTACTTGCAATCTGATTTCTTCTCTTAGAACTTAAATATACCGGCGTTGAGGCAAGTCCGTTCACTACTTTTCCGGCACACTCTGTTTGTGTAGTTTTTTAGTTGGTATTTTTCACAGAAAATCCTCCTTTTACTGCGTTGTTAGTTATTTTTGAGATGGAGTCCACTTCGGGTAGGGAATTGGTCACTGTAGCGTCATTGGGCCATGGGGTCAGTCATAGGGGAGATTTCGAGGTGGATAGGTATGCTATGACTGAGGAGCCAGTTGACTATAGTGAAGAGTGAGAGATGTCTAGGGTGCCTTCAAATATAGCAGGGAAGAGGCTTGGGGAGATTAGGGAGAGGTACTGTGTGCCTCACTATGTGGAAATGTCAGTTCCCAAAGCCTACGAGCAGGCCTGTTATCCGAGGCCCGGTTGTGTGGCGGTGAGTGAATACCTATTTAAGGTAGGTATGCATCTTCCTCTACACCCCTTCTTTAGGGCGGTGCTGAGGAATTTCATGCTATCGCCTACCCAGGTTCTGCCAAACGAGTGGAGCCAGTTGGTCGGCTCGTACTTCCTGTGGAAGGAAGTATCACTTGGGGAGGACATGTCTCTCCACGTCTTCATGACCCTGTTCCAGCCTAGGGTAATAGGGAAGGAGTCGAAGGGGTGGTATTACCTAAGTCCTTGGGGG
>NW_019260981.1:0-1030 GCF_002742605.1 Olea europaea var. sylvestris | reverse complement strand
TTTTGTGTCCAGGTGGCGAAAAACCCACGAGTTGTTTCATATAAATTTCTTTATCTAAATCTCCATTTAAAAATGCAGTTTTGACATCCATTTAATGTACTTCAAAATTTTTCAAAGTGGCAATCGCAATTATCATCCTAATAGATATTATTCTCGTCATTGGAGAATACGTATCAAAGTAATCAAGACCTTCTCTTTGTTTGCAATCTTTTATTACTAATCTGATTTTATACTTTTCGATAGTTCGATCTACATTCATTTTCCTTTTGAAAATTCATTTGTAGCCTAGTGGTTTTGCTTCCTGGAAGAAGATCCATTAGCTCCCATATATGATTTTATAGTATGGAATCTATTTCACTTTTAATAACATATTTCCATTGAGGTCCTTTCGAAGAATTCAAAACTTTTTGATAAACTTTGAGGTTCACTTTCTAGCATATAACTCAGAAAATCAGGACCATAAGACTTTTTTTTCCTTTTCCGTTTGCTGCGTCTAACCTCAATTTCCTTTTTTAGTTTTTTGTCATGATTATTTTCAGTTATAATCTCATATGTTCATTTAGAGGAGCTTGCTTCCTCTTTGGACTTATATGGAAATACATGTTCAAAGAATGAAGCATTTCTTGATTCCAATATCATATTTTTGTTCGTGTATGAGATTTTAGAATCATACACAAGAAATCGATAAGTATTACTATTATGTGCATAGCCAATGAAGATGCAATCTACTATTTTTGGGCCTATTTTTACCTTCTTTGGTATTAGAACAACCACTTTGGCAAAACACCTCCACACTAGTAAGTATTTATAGGAGGACTTTTTTCCTTTTCATAACTCATAAGGGGTCTTTTCCATTTTCTTTCGGGGTACCTTATTTAAAAGGTAATTTGTTGATAACATATATCTTCTTACTGTTGGGAAGCATATACCTTCTTACTCAAGAAGGCAAGCATATACCTTCTTACTGTTGGGAATCTACTTAACGTGTGTAGCGAAAATTTAAAATAATTTTCGATTCCCACCAAGTATC
>NW_019260980.1:21671-25829 GCF_002742605.1 Olea europaea var. sylvestris | reverse complement strand
TACGCTCAATTCTTCGAACGCCGACAATCCAAATATGCAAGTGCTCATTCTTCGAAAAATGGCCGAAATCCCTCATACGTCACGATGAAGCGGTGAGTTTAATTCAAAACGGTCGCTACATTTCCGAAAAGTACTTATGGGCTAGAAACGGGCACCGTAAGCAAAAGTTACGCTCCGTTCTTCGAACGCCGACAATCTAAACATTCAAGTACTCTTTCTTCGAAAAATGGATGAAATCCTAATTACGTCATGATGAAGCCGTGAGTTCAATCCAAAACGGTCACTACATTTCCGCAAAGTACTTATGGGAGAAAAATGGACACCGTAAGCAAAAGTTACGCTAAATTTTTCAAACATCGACAATCCAAACATGCAAGTGCTTGTCCTTCGAAAAATGGATGAAATCCCAATTATGTCACGGAGAAGCAATGAGTTCAATTCAAAACGGAAGTTATGGGCCAAAAACGGACACCGTAAGCAAAAGTTACGCTCAATTCTTCGAACGTCAACAATCCAAACATGCAAGTGCTCGTTCTTCGAAATATGGACGAAATCCCAATTACATCACGATGAAGCCGTGAGTTCAATCCAAAATGGTTGCTACATTTTCGAAAAGTACTTATGGACCCAAAATGGATGCCCTGTGCAAAAGTTACTCTCGATTCTTCGAACGTCGACAATCCAAATATGCATGTGCTCGTTCCTCGAAAAATGGGTGAAATTCCTCATACGTCATGGGCCTAAAACGGATACCTTGTGCAAAAGTTACGCTCGATTCTTCGAACGGCGACAATCCAAATATGCATTTGCTCCATACACAAAAAATGGATGAAATCCCAGTTACATCGTAATGAAGCCGTGAGTTCAATCCAAAACGATCGCTACATTTTCGAAAAGTACTTATGGGCCCAAAACGGATACCCTGTGCAAAAGTTACGCTCAATTCTTCGAACGTCGATAATCCAAATATGCAAGTGCTCATTCTTTGAAAAATGGCCGAACTCCCTCATACGTCACAGCAAAGCCATGAGTTCAATTCAAAATGGTCGCTACATTTCTGAAAAGTACTTATGGGCCAAAAACGGACACCGTAAGCAAGAGTTACGTTCAATTCTTCGAACGCCGACAATCCAAACATGCAAGTTCTCGTACTTTGAAAAATGGACGAAATCTTAATTACGTCATGGCGAAGCTGTGAGTTCAATTCAAAACGGTCGCTGCATTTTCGAAAAGTAGTTATAGGCCAAAAACGGACACCGTAAGCAAAAGTTAGGCTCAATTCTTCGAATGCCGACAATCCAAATATGCAAGTGCTCATTCATCGAAAAATGGCCGAAATCCCTCATACGTCACGGCGAAGCTGTGAGTTCCATTCAAAACGGTCGCTACATTTTCGAAAAGTACTTATGGGCCAAAAACGGACGCCGTAACCAAAAGTTACGCTCCATTCTTCAAACGCCGACAATCCAAAACATTCAAGTGCTCTTTCTTCCAAAAATGGATGAAATCACAATTACGCCACAATGAAGCCATGAGTTCAATCCAAAATGGTTGCTACATTTCCGAAACGTACTTATGGGCCAAAAACGAACACCGTAAGCAAAAGCTACGCTAAATTCTTCGAACGCCGACAATCCAAACATGCAAGTGCTCGTCCTTCAAAAAATGGATGAAATCCCAATTACGTCACGGAAAAACTGTGAGTTCAATACAAAACGGTAATTATGGGCCAAAAACGGACACCGTAAGTAAAAGTTACGCTCAATTCTTCGAACGCCGACAATCCAAACATACAAGTGCTAGTTCTTCAAAAAATGGACGAAAACCCAATTACGTCATGATGAAGCCGTGAGCTCAATCCAAAATGGTCGCTACATTTTCGAAAAGTACTTATGGACCCAAAATGGATACCCTGTACAAAAGTTACTCTCGATTCTTCGAACGTCGACAATCCAAATATGCATGTGCTCGTTCCTTGAAAAATGGGCAAAATTCCTCATACGTCACGATGAAGCCATGAGTTCAATTCAAAACACTCGCTACATTTTCGAAAAGTACTTATGGGCCCAAAACAGACACCCTGTGCAAAAGTTACGCTCGATTCTTCGAACGCCGACAATCCAAATATGCATGTGCTCCTTCCTCAAAAAATGAGCAAATCCCAATAACATAGCGATGAAGCCGTGAGTTCACTCCAAAACAGTCGCTACATTTTTGAAAAGTACTTATGGGGCCAAAACGGATACCCTGTGTAAAAGTTACGCTCAATTCTTCGAACGCCGACAATCCAAATATGCAAGTGCTCATTCTTTGAAAAATGGCCGAAATTCCTCATACGTCACGATGTAGCCGTGAGTTCAATTCAAAATGATCGCTACATTTTCGAAAAGTACTTATGGGCTAAAAACGGATACCCTGTGCAAAAGTTACGCTCGATTCTTCGAACGCCGACAATCCAAATATGTGTGTGCTCCTTCCTCGAAAAATGGGCGAAATTTCTCATACGTCATGATGAAGCCGTGAGTTCAATCCAAAACGGTTGCTACATTTTCGAAAAGTACTTATGGGCCCCAAATGGATACCCTGTGCAAAAATTACGCTCAATTCCTCAAACGCCAACAATCCAAATATGCAAGTGCTCATTCTTCAAAAAATGGCCGATATCCCTCACACGTCAAGGCGAAGCGGTGAGTTTAATTCAAAATGGTCGCTACATTTCCGAAAAGTAGTTATGGGCAAAAAACGGACACCGTAAGCAAAAGTTACGCTCAATTCTTCGAACGTCGACAATCCAAACATTCAAGTTTTCGTTCTTCGAAAAATGGACAAAATCCCAATTACGTCATGATGAAGCCGTGAGTTCAATCCAAAATGGTCGCTACATTTCTGAAAAGTACTTATGGACCCAAAATGGATACCCTGTGCAAAAGTTACTCCCGATTCTTCGAACGTCGACAATCCAAATATGCATGTGCTCGTTCCTCAAAAAATGGGCGAAATACCTCATACATCATGATGAAGCCGTGAGTTCAATCCAGAACGGTCGCTACATTTTCGAAAAGTAGTTATGGGCCAAAAACGAACACCGTGAGCAAAAGTTACGCTCAATTCTTCGAACGCCGACAATCCAAACATGCAAGTGCTCGTTCTTTGAAAATGGATGAAGTCCTAGTTACGTCGCAATGAAGCCATGAGTTCAATCCAAAACGGTCACTAAATTTCCGAAAACTTCTTATGGGCCCAAAACGGAAACCCTGTGTAAAAGTTACGCTCGATTCTTCGAACGTCGACAATCCAAATATGCAAGTGCCCGTTCCTCAAAAAATGGGCGAAATTCCTCATACATCGCGATGAAGTCGTGAGTTCGATCCAAAACGATCGTTACATTTCCGAAAAGTACTTATAGGCCAAAAACGGACACCGTAAGCAAAAGTTACGCTCAATTCTTCGAACGCCGACAATCCAAACATGCAAGTTCTCGTCCTTCGAAAAATGGCCAAAATTGCAATTGCGTCACGATGAAGCCACGAGTTCAATCCAAAACAGTCGCTACATTTCCGAAAATTACTTATGGGCCAAAAACGGACACCGTAAGCAAAAGTTACGCTGAATTCTTCGAACACCGACAATCCAAACATGCAAGTGCTCGTTCTTCAAAAAATGGACGAAATCCCAACTACGTCACGATGAAGCCGTGAGTTCAATCCAAAATGGTCGCTGCATTTTCCAAAAGTACTTATGGGCCCAAAATGGACGCCGTAAGTAAAAGTTACGCTCCATTCTTCGAACGCCGACAATCCAAAACATTCAAGTGCTCTTTCTTCCAAAAATGGATGAAATCCTAATTACGCCACGATGAAGCCGTGAGTTCAATCCAAAATGGTCGCTACATTTCCGAAACGTACTTATGGGCCAAAAACGAACACTGACAGCAAAAGCTACGCTAAATTCTTCGAACGCCGACAATCCAAACATGCAAGTGCTTGTCCTTTGAAAAATGGATGAAATCCCAATTACGTCACGGAGAAACTGTGAGTTCAATACAAAACGGTAGTTATGGGCCAAAAACGGACATCGTAAGTAAAAGTTACGCTCAATTCTTCGAATGCCGACAATCCAAATATACGAGTGCTTGTTCTTCAAAAAATGGACGAAAAC
>NW_019260980.1:8846-14608 GCF_002742605.1 Olea europaea var. sylvestris | reverse complement strand
TTATGGACCCAAAATGTATACCCTGTGCAAAAGTTACGCTCGATTCTTCGAACGCCGACAATCCAAATATGCATGTGCTCCTTTCTCGAAAAATGGGCGAAATTCCTCATACGTCATGATGAAGCCATGAGTTCAATCCAAAATGGTCGCTACATTTCCGAAACGTACTTATGGGCCAAAAACGGACACCGTAAGCAAAAGTTACGCTCAATTCTTTGAACGTCGACAATCCAAACATGCAGGTGCTCATTTCTTGAAAGATGGGCGAAATCCGAATTACGTCACGATGAAGCCATGAGTTCAATCCAAAATGGTCGCTACATATCCAAAAAGTACTTATGGGCCAAAAACGGACAGCGTAAGCAAAAGTTACGCACAATTCTTCAAACGCCGACAATCCGAACATGCAAGTGCTCGTTCTTCAAAAAATGGACGAATTCCCAATTACGTCACGATGAAGCCGTGCGTTCAATCCAAAATGGTCGATGCATTTTCGAAAAGTACTTATGGGCTCAAAACGGATACCCTTTGCAAAAGTTACGCTCAATTCTTCGAACGCCAACAATCCAAATATGCAAGTACCCGTTCCTTAATAAATTGGCAAAATCCCTCATACGTCATGATGAAGCCATGAGTTCAATTCAAAAATGTCGCTACATTTTCGAAAAGTACTTATGGGCCAAAAACGGACACCGTAAGCAAAAGTTACACTCAATTCTTCGAGCGCCGACAATCCAAACATGCAAGTGCTCTTTCTTCAAAAAATTGACGAAATCCCACATACGTCATGATGAAGCCATGAGTTCAATCCAAAATGGTCGCCCTGTACAAAAATTACGCTCGATTCTTCGAACGCCGACAATCCAAATTTACAAGTGCCCGTTCCTCGAAAAAAGGGCGAAATTCCTCATACATCACGATGAAGCCGTGAGTTCAATCCAAAACGGTCGCTACATTTTCGAAATGTACTTATTGGCCCAAAACGGATACCTTGTACAAAAGTTACGCTCGATTCTTAGAACGCCAACAATCCAAACATGCAAGTGGTCGTTCTTCAAAAAATGGACGAAATCCCAATCACGTCATGATGAAGCCATGAGTTCAATCCAAAACGGTCGCTACATTTCCGAAAAGTACTTATGGGCCCAAAACGGATACCCTGCGCTAAAATTACGCTCGATTCTTCGAACGCCGACAATCCAAACATGTAAGTGCTCGTTCTTCGAAAAATGGACAAAATCCCAATTACATCACGATGAAGCCGTGAGTTCAATCCAAAATGGTCGCTGCATTTCCAAAAAGTACTTATGGGCCCAAAATGGACACCGTAAGCAAAAAGTTACGCTCAATTCTTCGAACAGTGACAATCCAAAATGCAAGTGCCCGTTCTTCGAAAAATGGGCAAAATCCCTCATACGTCACGATGAAGCCATGAGTTCAATTCAAAAAGGTTGCTACATTTTCAAAAAGTACTTATGTACTAAAAACGGACACCCTGTGCAAAAGTTACGCTCAATTCTTCGAATGCCGACAATCCAAACATGCAAGTGCTCGTTCATGGAAAAATGGCTGAAATCCCAATTACGTCGTGATGAAGCCGTGAGTTCAATCCAAAACGGCCGCTACATTTCCGAAAAGTACTTATGGGCCTAAAACGGATACCATGTGCAAAAGTTATGCTTGATTCCTCGAACGCCGACAATCCAAATATGCAAGTGCCCGTTCCTCAAAAAATGGGGAAAATTCCTTATACGTCGTGATGAAGCCGTGAGTTCAATCCAAAATGGTCGCTACATTTCTGAAAAGTACTTATGGGCCAAAAACGGACACCGTAAGCAAAAGTTACGCTCAATTCTTCGAACGCCGACAATCCAAACATGCAAGTGCTCGTTCTTCAAAAAATGGACAAGCTCCCAATTACGTCACGATGAAGCTGTAAGTTCAATCCAAAACAGTCGCTATATTTCTGAAAAGTACTTATGGGCCCAAAATGGATACCTTGTACAAAAGTTACGCTCAACTCTTCGAACGCCGACAATCCAAACATGCAAGTGCTCGTTCTTCGAAAAATGGACGAAATCCCAATTACATCACGATGAAGCCATGAGTTAAATCCAAAACGGTCGCTACATTTTCGAAAAGTACTTATGGGCCAAAAACGGACACCTTAAGCAAAAGTTACGCTCAATTCTTCGAACGCCGACAATCCAAACATGCAAGTGCTCGTTCCTCGAAAAATGGACGAAATCCGAATTACGTCACGATGAAGCCGTGAGTTTACTCCAAAACGGTCGCTACATTTCTGAAAAGTACCTATGGGCCCAAAATAAATACCCTGTGCGAAAATTGCGTTCGATTCTTCGAACGCCGGCAATCTAGATATGCAAGTACCCGCTCCTCGAAAAATGGGCAAAATTCCTCATACGTCGCTATGAAGCCATGAGTTCAATCCAAAACAGTCGCTACATTTCTGAAAAGTAGTTATGGGCCAAAAACGGACACCGTAAGCAAAGTTACGCTCAATTCTTCGAACGCCGACAATCCAAACATGCAAGTGCTCGTTCTTCGAAAAATGGACAGAATCCCAATTACGTCATGATGAAGCCGTGAGTTCAATCCAAAACGGTCGCTACATTTTCGAAAAGTACTTATGGGCCAAAAACGGACACCGTAAGCAAAGTTACGCTCAATTCTTCGAACGCCGACAATCCAAACATGCAAGTGCTCGTTCTTCGAAAAATGGACAGAATCCCAATTACGTCATGATGAAGCCGTGAGTTCAATCCAAAACGGTCGCTACATTTTCGAAAAGTACTTATGGGCCAAAAACGGACACCGTAAGCAAAGTTACGCTCAATTCTTCGAACGCCGACAATCCAAACATGCAAGTGCTCGTTCTTCGAAAAATGGACAGAATCCCAATTACGTCATGATGAAGCCGTGAGTTCAATCCAAAACGGTCGCTACATTTTCGAAAAGTACTTATGGGCCAAAAACGGACACCGTAAGCAAAGTTACGCTCAATTCTTCGAACGCCGACAATCCAAACATGCAAGTGCTCGTTCTTCGAAAAATGGACAGAATCCCAATTACGTCATGATGAAGCCGTGAGTTCAATCCAAAACGGTCGCTACATTTTCGAAAAGTACTTATGGGCCAAAAACGGACACCGTAAGCAAAGTTACGCTCAATTCTTCGAACGCCGACAATCCAAACATGCAAGTGCTCGTTCTTCGAAAAATGGACAGAATCCCAATTACGTCATGATGAAGCCGTGAGTTCAATCCAAAACGGTCGCTACATTTTCGAAAAGTACTTATGGGCCAAAAACGGACACCGTAAGCAAAGTTACGCTCAATTCTTCGAACGCCGACAATCCAAACATGCAAGTGCTCGTTCTTCGAAAAATGGACAGAATCCCAATTACGTCATGATGAAGCCGTGAGTTCAATCCAAAACGGTCGCTACATTTTCGAAAAGTACTTATGGGCCAAAAACGGACACCGTAAGCAAAGTTACGCTCAATTCTTCGAACGCCGACAATCCAAACATGCAAGTGCTCGTTCTTCGAAAAATGGACAGAATCCCAATTACGTCATGATGAAGCCGTGAGTTCAATCCAAAACGGTCGCTACATTTTCGAAAAGTACTTATGGGCCAAAAACGGACACCGTAAGCAAAGTTACGCTCAATTCTTCGAACGCCGACAATCCAAACATGCAAGTGCTCGTTCTTCGAAAAATGGACAGAATCCCAATTACGTCATGATGAAGCCGTGAGTTCAATCCAAAACGGTCGCTACATTTTCGAAAAGTACTTATGGGCCAAAAACGGACACCGTAAGCAAAGTTACGCTCAATTCTTCGAACGCCGACAATCCAAACATGCAAGTGCTCGTTCTTCGAAAAATGGACAGAATCCCAATTACGTCATGATGAAGCCGTGAGTTCAATCCAAAACGGTCGCTACATTTCCAAAAAGTACTTATGGGCCCAAAACGGATACCCTGTGCAAAAGTTACGCTCGATTCTTCGAACGCCAACAATCCAAACGTGCAAGTGCTCGTTCTTGGAAAAATGGATGAAATCCCAATTACATCGCAATGAAGCCATAAGTTCAGTCCAAAACGGTCGCTACATTTCTGAGAAGTACTTATGGGCCCAAAACGGATACCCTGTGCAAAAGTTACGCTCGATTCATCGAACGCCGACAATCCAAATATGCAAGTGCCCATTCCTCGACAAATGGGCGAAATTCCAATCACGTCGCGATGAAGCCATGAGTTCAATCCAAAATGGTTGCTACATTTTCGAAAAGTACTTATGGGCCCAAAACGGATACCCTGTGCAAAAATTACGCTCGATTCTTCGAACACCGACAATCCAAATATGCAAGTGCCTGTTCCTCAAAAAATGGGCGAAATTCCTCATATGTCACGACGAAGCTGTGAGTTCAATCCAAAACGGTCGCTACATTTCCAAAAAGTAGTTATGGGCCAAAAACGGACACCGTAAGCAAAAGTTACGCTCAATTCTTCGAACGTCGACAATCCAAACGTTCAAGTGGCCGTTCCTCCAAAAATGGACGAAATCCCAATTACGTCACGATGAAGTTGTGAGTTCAATCCAAAATAGTCGCTACATTTTCGAAAGGTACTTATGGACCTAAAATGGATACCCTATGCAAAAGTTACACTCGATTCTTCGAACGTCGACAATCCAAATATGCATGTGCTCGTTCCTCAAAAAATGGGCAAAATTCCTCATACGTCACGATGAAGCCACGAGTTCAATCCGAAATGGTAACTACATTTCCGAAAAGTACTTACGGACCAAAAATGAATACCCTATGCAGAAGTTACGCTCGATTCTTCGAACCCCGACAATCCAAACATGCAAGTGCTCGTTCTTCGAAAAATGGGCAAAATCCCAAGTACGTCACGATGAAGCCGTGAGTTCAATCCAAAACGATCGCTACTTTTTCGAAAAGTACTTATGGACCCAAGATGGATACCCTGTCCAAAAGTTACGCTCGATTCTTCGAACGTCGACAATCCAAATATGCATGTGCACGTTCCTCGAAAAATGGGCAAAATTCCTCATACGTCACGATGAAGCCACGAGTTCAATCCAAAACGGTCGCTACATTTTCAAAAAGTACTTATGGGCCAAAAATGGACACCCTGTGCAAAAGTTACACTCGATTCTTCGAACGCCGACAATCCAAACATGCAAGTGCTCGTTCTTCGAAAAATGGACGAAATCCTAATTACGTCACGATGAAGCCGTGAGTTCAATCCAAAATGATCGCTGCATTTCCGAAAAGTACTTATGGGCCCAAGACGGATACCCTTTGCAAAACTTATGCTCGATTCTTCGAATGCCGACAATCCAAATATGCATGTGCCCGTTCCTCGAAAAATGGGTGAAATCCCTCATACTTCATGATGAAGCCGTGAGTTCAATTCAAAACAACCGCTACATTTTCGAAAAGTACTTATGGGCCAAAAACGGACACCTAGTGTAAAAGTTACGCTCAATTCTTCAAACGCCGACAATCCAAACATGCAAGTGCTCGTTCTTTGAAAAATGGCCAAAATCCCAATTACATCATGATGAAGCCGTGAGTTCAATCCAAAACGATCGCTACATTTTCGAAAAGTACTTATGGGCCAAAAACGGATAACCTGTGCAAAAATTACGCTCGATTCTTCGAACGCCGACAATCCAAATAAGCAAGTGCCCGTTCCTTGAAAAATGGGC
>NW_019260980.1:0-2473 GCF_002742605.1 Olea europaea var. sylvestris | reverse complement strand
GTACTTATGGGCCAAAAAGGGATACCCTGTGCAAAAGTTACGCTAGATTCTTCGAACGCCGACAATCCAAACATGCAAGTGCTAGTTCTTCGAAAAATGGGCGAAATCTCAATTACGTCACGATGAAGCCATGAGTTCAATCCAAAACGGTCACTACTTTTTCGAAAAGTACTTATGGGCCCAAAACGGATACCCTTTGTAAAACTTACGCTCGATTCTTCGAACGCCGAAAATCCAAATATGCATGTGCCCGATCCTCGAAAAATGGGCGAAAATCCTCATACGTCACGATGAAGCCGTGAGTTCATTCCAAAATGGTTGCTACATTTCTAAAAAGTACTTATGGGCCAAAAATGGACACCATAAGCAAAAGTTACGCTCAATTCTTCGAACGTCGAAAATCCAAACATGCAAGTGCTCATTCTTCGAAAAATGGACAAAACCCCAATTACGTCGTGATGAAGCCGTGAGTTCAATCCAAAACGGTCGCTACATTTTCAAAATGTACTTATGGGCCCAAAACGGATACCCTGTGCAAAAGTTACGCTCGATTCTTCGAACGTCGACAATCCAAATATGCAAGTGCCCGCTCCTCGAAAAATGGACGAAATTCCTCATACCTCGCGATGAAGCTGTGAGTTCAACCCAAAACGGTTGCTACATTTTCAAAACGTACTTATGGGCCAAAAACGGACACCGTCTGCAAAAGTAACGCTTAGTACTTCGAACGCCAACAATCCAAATATGCAAGTGCTCATTCTTTGAAAAATGGCCGAAATCCTTCATACATCACGGCAAAGCTGTGAGTTCAATTCAAAACGGTCGCTACATTTTCGAAAAGTACTTATGGGCCAAAAAGGACACCGTAAGGAAAAGTTACGCTCCATTCTTTGAACGCCGACAATCCAAACATGCAAGTGCTCGTTCTTTGAAAAATGGACGAAATCCCAATTACGTCGCGATGAAGCCATGAGTTCAATCCAAAACGGTCGCTACATTTCCGAAAATTACTCATGGGCCAAAAGCGGACACCGTAAGCAAAAGTTACGCACAATTCTTCGAACGCCGACAATCTAGACATGCAAGTGCTCATCCTTCAAAAAATGGACGAAATCCCAATTCTGTCACGAAGAAGCTGTGAGTTCAATTCAAAACGGTAGTTATGGGCCAAAAACGGACACCGTAAGCAAAAGTTACTCTCAATTCTTCGAACGTCGACAATCCAAACATACAAGTGCTCGTTCTTCGTAAAATTGATGAAATCCCAATTACGTCACGATGAAGCCGTGAGTTCAATCCAAAACGGTCGTTACATTTTCGAAAAGTACTTATGGGCCCAAAATGGATACCCTGTGCTCGGTTCTTCAAACGCGACAATCCAAATATGCAAGTGCCCGTCCCTCGAAAAAGGGACAAAATTCCTCATATGTCACGATGAAGCCATGAGTTCAATCCAAAACAGTCGCTACATTTCCGAAAAGTACTTATGGGCCAAAAACGGACACCGTAAGCAAAAGTTACGCTCAATTCTCTGAACGCCAACAATCCAAACATGAAAGTGCTCGTTCTACGAAAAATGGACGAAATCCCAATTACGTCGCGATGAAGCCATGAGCTCAATCCAAAACGGTCGCTACATTTCCAAAAAGTACTTATGGGCCCAAAACGGATACTTTGTGCAAAAGTTACGCTCGATACTTCGAACGCCGACAATCCAAATATACAAGTGCTCGTTCTTCGAAAAATGGGCGAAATCCCAATTACGTCACGATCAAGCCATGAGTTATATCCAAAACGGTCGCTACTTTTTCGAAAAGTACTTATGACCCAAAAAAGATACCCTGTGCAAAAGTTACGCTTGATTCTTCGAACGCCGACAATCCAAATATGCACGTTCTCGTTCCTCGAAAAATGGGCAAAATTCCTCATACGTCACGATGAAGCCACGAGTTCAACCCAAAATGGTCGCTACATTTTCGAAAAGTACTTACGGGCCAAAAACGGATACCCTGTGCAAAAGTTACTTTCGATTCTTCGAACGCCGACAATCCAAACATGCAAGTGCTTGTTCTTCGAAAAATTGACGAAATCCCAATTACATCATGATCAAGCCATGAGTTCAATCCAAAATGGTCGCTGCATTTTCGAAAAGTACTTATGGGCCCAAAACGGATACCATTTGCAAAACTTACGCTCGATTCTTCGAACACCTACAATCCAAATATGCATGTGCCCGATCATCGAAAAATGGGCGAAAATCCTCATACGTCACGATGAAGCAGTGAGTTCAATCCAAAATGGTCGCTACATTTCTGAAAAGTACTTATGGGCCAAAAACGGACAACGTAAGCAAAAGTTACGCTCAATTCTTCGAACGCCGACAATCCAAACATGCAAGTGCTCGTTCTTCGAAAAATGGACAAAACCCCAATTACGTCGTGATGAAGTAGTGAGTTCAATCCAAAACGGTCGC